>NW_026615162.1:0-226593 GCF_030052815.1 Hevea brasiliensis
ACCATTCTAAGCAAAGTTAATTGGAGCCCAGAATTTTTGATTTTCAAGCTTTAGGAGTTTCTCTTTGTTTCATTAGTCATTTTGCAGTGGGAATTTGGTAAAATGATCAACATGAAGAGATTATTTCTTATTTTGTCTAGTTGAATTTCTTTTTTGAATCACTCCATTTTGGAGTTTGTAGCTCAAGTTATATTTAAAGACCACAAGTGGCCAGTTGAAAGTTTGTCCAGAATTTACGGGTGACCAAGTATCGATAGTGTTATGAGCCAGTGAACTGCAACTCCTTTTGATTATGTTTTGGTCATAATTTGGGTTAAGGATTTCTTCATGAAAGTTGTTGATCTATATCTCCAGCTTGTTTCTGGTAAAATTTCAGGTCAATTGGACCTTTCTACACTGATTATGGCTAAATGACCAAATACTGTTTTATTTGGTCATTTTGCCCAGTGAGCTGAGTCACTCGGATTAGGACAAGCTTTTGGTCCATGGTTTTGTTTTATGGGCATGGTTTCTTCACCAAAGTTGTGCCATTATGTGTCTAGTTTCATGTCAATTGGCCTTGCACAAATTGAACCTCTACAATTCAAGTTATTGCTGCCCAAACTTGCTGGACTCATGCCTACCACTGCCCAGTCACCAAGAGCGACCTAGCCAAACTCAAATCCCAAGCTACAACTCATGAATTCTTCATCATGCACAGCCAAATGGTCACTAATTGACCATTTAAACTCATTCACCAACACATGAACAAGATCCAAGTTTTTGTATCAAACCTAGCTCAAATTCAAGGTTTACACAGCACATATCAATTAGGCATACTAATCCATTTCAAATTTATGTCTACACATCAACACCATTTCTAAGCCATTTAAATCCATCAAAACCATCAACATTATCCCTTCCTTAAGGCTGTCAAATTCCATGGTGTACATACACATAAGTTTTATTTCATTTGACTTACAATTTCATACTCATTTTAAGTCCCTAATATGGAATAAAGAGAGAAATATGCATAAATAAGCACTAACCTCTTGTAGCTCAAATCCAAGCCAACCAAGACTTTAATTTTCTTTACTTTATTACTCTTTCTTGGCTGCAAACACTTCTCCTTGGTGTAGGTATAATTGTTAGTGAAGGGATGATAAGGTTTTGAGGTGAATTGAAGTGGGAAATGAAGCAAGGGAGTTTTAATAGTGGAAAGGGTTTGGGAATGAGAAGGCTGCCGAAATTTTGAGGAAGAAGAGCAAAAAATTTTTCAATTTTTAACTCTTTTTGTCCTTTTAATTGATTTAAAAGTGCTTGTTAAAGATGATTGGTGGAGCTCTTTTTAAAGACATCATATGATGTCATAATTAAGTATTTTCTTTCATTTTCTTTTCTTCTTTTCTCTACTCATTTTCAATTCAATTTTTAGCAATATTTATTCACATTTTATGTTTAATAATTATTTACCTAATTGGACAAGTCGGCCAAAAATCACCTCTGAAGGTGAAATGACCAAAATGCCCTCCGTTTGGCTTAACGGGCCAAAATTGTCTGTACCGATTGAAAAATTTTTCTAAGTATTTTCTTGGCATTCTAATGCTATAGAGCCTCAATGACCCTTCTTTGGAGTCCCAAAAATTATTTTATAATTTTTCCCAGTCTAGGGCTCCTAGTTGCGAGAACCGCAACTTCTCACTAGGTTACCCATCGCTAGGGCACTGGCTCATTTAACTTGGTTGTATTTTTTTTCTAAAATTTTTCCTAAATTTTTCTTATTATTAATATTTGAGTTAATTATGGTTCCTCACTTTAGTTTAAATATTTTTCTAGACGTTCTAGCTATCAGGACCAGGCAGCTCAGGAGCAGTAGAATGTCTTGGAATTGCTCTGAGGAGGGTATTACAACTCTTCCCCTCTAATTTAAATTTCGTCCTCAAAATTTACTTGATGCAACAGTTGAGGAACTGTTGCCTCATCGTCTCTTCACTTTCCCAAGTTGCCTCCTCGGTGTTGTGGTGCCTCAAAGCACTTTCACGATGGAATCTGCTTATTCCTCAACTCTTTCACTTCTCGAGCAGGATCAGTATGGGTTCTTCTTCATATGTCAAATCGGTTGTACTTCAATTTCTTCCATGGAGATGACATGTGAAGGATCTGGCCGTATCTTCTTAGCATAGATCGTGGAACACATTGTAGATCTTGTCGACTCTAGTGGTAAAGCTAGCTTTGTAGGCCACTGGACCCACCGTTCAATGACTTCATATGGACTAATGAACCTAGGGCTTAACTTACCTTTTCTTCCAAACCTCGGTACCTTCTTCCACGGTGACACCTTGAGAACACTTTATGCTAAGCATATTCTATTTCTTTTCTCTTCAAGTCGGCATAGGATTTACATGCATGCGAGGCAACCTTGATTAGCTTTGATTAGTTTTACCTTCTCCTCGATCTGTTTCACAGTCGACCCTACTAGTTTATCTTCACCCAATTGAGTCTAGCACACTAGAGTTCTACATGTCCTCCCATACGATGTTTCATACGGGCCATTTGGATACTAGCTTGGTAGCTATTGTTGTATACAAGTCTGCGATGGAAGGTATCTATCCCAACTTCCCTCAAACTCAATGACACAACTCCTCGGCATATCCTCAAGGACGACATATATTTCACATTATTATTACCATTTGATTCAATATGTGTATTAGTTTAATTGGTTTCAATTGTTTACGGATTACTCTTTACGATTGCCCATCAGTCGAGGATGGAAAGTTGTGTTGAAGTGGAGTTGTATACCCAGTTCATGCAATTTCTTCCAAAATCTCGATGTAAACCTTGGGTCACAATCAAATATGATGGAAAGTGGAATTCCATGCAGTCTAATTATCTCATTGATATACAATTCTGCTAACTTCTCTAGTGAGTAGTCGGTCTAGCGGCCGAAAGTGTCTTGACCGTCAATCTATCTACTATCACCCATACTACATCATGTTTCTTCTGGGTGAGAGGTAGACCACTTACAAAATCCATAGTGACCCGATCACATTTCCATTCAGGTATGCGTATGGTAGCAAACCTGATGGAACTTGATGTTCTGCCTTGACTTGCTGACATGTCAAGCTTTTAGTCACATAGTCAGCTATGTCCTTCTTCATACCAGGCCACCAATAATGAAGCTTCAGATCATGATACATTTTTGTACTTTCTAGGTGCAAAGCATAAACACTGGTGTGTGCCTCTTTCAGGATAATGGCTTTTAATTCCCCATCATCTGGTCCACATACTCTTCCTTTGTAGAACAAACACCCCTCTACTTTCACCTCATAAGCAGTTGCTTTCCCCGCTGAGAGTTTACTCACAGTAGTCATTAATTTCTCAGCTACCTTCTGCCCATCTAAAATCTGCCGTGCGAGTTTGGCCTCACTTATAACTCGGCCAAAATAACTCCATCTCGAGCCAAGGATGAGCGGGCATTCAATGATCTCAAAGCTATGATGGATTTTCGCTCAAAGCATCTGCAACTACATTTGCCTTCCCGGGATGGTAGTCAATCACACAATCAGTCCTTGAAACTCAATCCATCGCCTCTGTCTAGGTTGAGCTCCTTTTGGGTTGGCAAGTATTTGGGCTTTTGTAGTGCATGTAAATGTAACACTTTTCACCATACAAGTAGTGCCTCCATATCTTGATGTGAAGATAATTGCTGCAAGTTCTAGATCATGGGTAGGGTAATTCTGTTCATGTGGCCTTAGCTGCCCGGATGCATAAGTGACCACCTTCCTCTCTTGCATCAATACACACCCTAATCCATTATGAAAGGCATCACTGTAGATCACAAAGTCCTTTCGACCTTTGTTTGTATTGCTGGTGCCTCTGTTAACAAAGCCTTCAACTTCTCAAAGCTGCGACACTTGTCATTCCAGTCAAATATGACATTCTTGTGTAACAACTTGGTTATTGGAGCGGTATTAAGGAAAATCCCTTCACAAATCTTACTGTAATACCCTAGCCCCAAGAAACTTGACCTCGATTGTATTCTTGGGAGGCTTCCATTCCATCACTGCTTCTATCTTCTTGGGATCCATTCTAATCCCATCAGCTGACACTAGGTGTCCAAGGAAAGCAATCTCATTTAACCAGAAATCACACTTGGACAACTTAGCATACAGCTTCTTTTCTCTCAGGTTTTGCAGAACAATCCTCAAATGCCCATCATGTTCTTCCCTGGTCTTGGAATACACAAAAATATCATCAATAAAGACCACTACAAACCGATCTAGGTATGGATGGAAGATACGGTTCATAAGGTCCATGAATGCTGGTGCATTTGTTAGGCCAAAGGGCATCACTAGGAACTCATAATGCCCATATCGGGTCTGAATGCGATCTTTGGCACATCTGCATCCTTCACCCTCAGCGATGATACCACGATGCGAGATCAATTTTAGAAAATACTCTGCTCCTTCAATTGATCAAACAGATCATCAATTCTAGGCAACAAATACTTATTCTTCACTGTCACTTTATTCAACTGCCGGTAATCAATGCATAACCTCAAAGTCCCATCTTTCTTCTTTACAAACAGCACTGGAGCTCCCCATGGTGACACCTTTGGGGCGTATGAACCTTATCCGATGCGAATTTTCAATTCTTTTAATTCTTTGGGTGCCATCCTATAAGGAGCAATAAAGATTGGTGCTGTACCCGGCAGTATCTCAATAACAAATTCAACTTCCCTTTCTGGTGGCAAACCAGGCAATTCTTCAGGAACACATGCAGGAAGTCTTTTACTATGGGTATGTCACCTGGATCGGCTTAGCTTGCCTAGTATCTACCACATGTGCTAGGTAGGATTCACAGCCTTTTCTCATCAATTTTCTTGCAACTGTCGCTGAGATGACAATGGACAATAAATCTGTCCTTTTCCCCACAACTGTCATCTCATTACCCCCAGGATTTTTCAAAGAAAGTCTCTTCAATTTACAATCAACTATTGCCTGATGACGTGATAACCAGTCCATTCCCAAAATCACGTCAAACTCATGGAAAGGCAACTCAATCAGGTCTGCCAAGAATTCATACCCCTAAATCCTTAATGGGCAAACATTGTACACTTTGTTCACCACTACACTATGGCCCAATGGATTAGTGACCAGAATGTCTTGGTCACTCTCCCCTACTAGTATCCCTCTTTCTACGAGTAGGTTGATGCAGATGTATGAATGAGTGGATCCTGGATCCACCAATGCATGCACCGATGTATTGTAGAGGAGAGCGTACCCACGATGACGTCAGGGCATCTTGCTCCTCTGAGCTCTCATGGCATAGGCTTTGGCGGGTGAGTACGCCTCGAGCCTCTCTGTGGCTCGGATCTGAGCCTCTGTAATGGTCCCACTTGCCTCAGTTGCAGTTTCCTACCCCTTTGTGGTGCAGAGCGAGTTTATGCTTGTGTTGGAAGCGAGATATAGTAGTTCTGCGTGGGCGGTTCCTCGGTGATGCTCTGTCGACCCACACCTTAGCGAGCACCAGTCACTCTCCAACACTCCCCCTTATGCCACTTGAGGCAATGTGGACATCACGAGAAGATCTTTGGGGCTGGTCCCTAAACCCCATCCTGGAGAGCTACCCACGATGGTGTGGGTGACCTCTCCTAGGGGTGAACTATAACTGGGCCCACAGGTGACCCTAACCTTATGGTTGACTGAACTCTGTCTGGTCAACCTTTGAACTCTTCCCGGATCACGGAGATGAACTAGATTGACCGGGCCTCTTACTGCTGTCTCTGCATTGCAGTGCGCTCACTTATTCTAACATTTTCAACTTTTATTGCAGCTTCCACTAACTTGGTGAATTCTGTGATTCCCAAGGCAGTAATCATGATCTTTATGTTGTCATTTAATCCCTCTTTAAATCTCTTACACCTTTCGACCTCATTAGGGACTATCTCCCTTCCGCAGCGGCTCAATCTGATAAATTCCTTTTCATACTCAGCCACTGTCAGCTGTCTCTGCCTCAGGTTAATAAACTCTCTTCTTCTCTCTTCCAGGTATACACTACCCACATATTTCTTCTTGAATTCTGAGAGGAAGAAGTCCCAAGTTATTACTTCTGGTTGCACTTCACTAGACACCGTATCCCACCATTCATATGCATCATCTTGCAATAGAGATATGGCAGCTTCTAGGTTTTGCTTTGGAGTGCAGTGGAGTTATTTTAAAACTCTACCTGTTCTATTCAACCAATTTTCTGCTGCAATAGAGTCATCTTCTCTCTTGCCAAAGAAATCCACTGCTCCAAATTTTCTCTGTCTTTCCATATGTGATTTCTGCTGTGGAGGTGGTGGTGGTGGTGGCATTACCCTAGCCATTTGTCTAAAGAATTCGGCCATTCTTTGAAACATGGCTGTGAAGGCTGAGTAGGCTCTGCTTTGGAGTGGTGGGCGAGTTCTCCCCTACCCCGGTCTCGACTCTGCGGGTGGAGTATGACTCTCCACTTTCTCCTCAACTGCCCTCTGAGATGTGGGGTCCATATCCTAATCAAAATAATAAAGACAAACAGATTTGCATTAGTGTCACCTCGACTCTTACAAATGCAATGCTTGGTATGGACTCGATCTAGGCTCGAAGCGCCTAAACCATGCTGATACCACTAAATGTGACACTCCTTACAGGTCTGATTATGGCGAGCAAGATATGCCACATGATGTATCGAATAGCCTATTTTAATTCAATCATTTTTTCATAATTTATTTATTTTTGTTTTTCATAGTTATGAAGTAAAATTTATGAAATATAATTCATTTAAGTCATTTATTGAAATTATAATTTATTTGAGGTTAGAAAATTTAATAGAAAATCAATGATGAGTACCGACTAAAAATGGAGAAAACAATTCTTGAACTTTGTGAAAAACACTTCTAAAATTTTCAACCAATCTCAAACTCCATTTCATCATCAAAATCTCAATATTTTTCAACAACATTTCCATTTCTCAATCATTCATTTCTCATGGTATTCATCTACAAGCAATAAATAAATACTCAATTTTCCATTCATAAACACAATTATCACTATTTACATTAACATCAAAATACATTACATAAGTCTCAATTACACATGAGAAAATAAAAGTTAGTTACAAAATACCAAAATGAAACCTAGTGTCCTACCAATGCTGAAGATGGTGAGGTGACACGGACACTATCTTGGTGTAGGAGGTTTCACCCGGATGCGTGGTCTCTGGGCTCTCGGTCGATATCACGGAACCTCTGGCGTGGCAAAAGCAACGCGCTAAGCAATAATGCTTAGTGGTGCCAATAATAAAATAAAAGAAATAACGAAGTAAATATACGATTGCATGTTTTGATGTCTTATCTGAGATAATTTTTTTGATCATTATTGGTAATCTTAATTATTATGTACATGTTCTCTTAATTATTTCATTAAATTTGTTCACTTTAATTTTTGCGTGCCCAAGTAACCTATCTTTGGATAGTGGTTTGTATAAGCGAGTAAGCGCTTTGGGTATCAAGTACCTCGAATTCGTCACACCATCAGTCACATATGTATCTCGGTGTGCATGAGCAGCTAATAATTTGTAATAACATTAGGCACAAGGCTAAGTATCAACATAATGTTAGAATGGCTAAAAGCCATGAAATCACAGAATGACATAATGCCATGTGCAGTACTACTAACTGAACCCTATTGGCATGCCAACCTATCCAAACCAATCTTGCTAGGTGTACTAGAGCATGTTACACTTTTAAATTTTACAATTCTTGAAATTTAAGTTTAGGTGTTACTATTCATTTCATTAGTCAACTAAAATGTTGACTTTTGCATTGACAATAGGTATATTGGTTTAAATATCATCAACATACCATATTTTGCATTTTAAATTTGTTGGTATTGGTTGCCAATACCAATTATAACAAAGTTAATTGGACAGAATTTTCAGTTTTCAAGCTTTGGGTTTCTTGTTCCATTGGTCATTTTACAGTGGGAATTTGGCAAAATGATCAACATGAAAGTTGTTCCTTATTTTGTCTAGTTGAATTTACTTTTGAATCACTCCATTTGGAGTTTTGTAGCTCAAGTTATGGCCCAAAGACCACAACTGGCCGGATTGAAAGTTTGTCTAGAATTTCTGGGTGACCAAATCTGATGTTATGAGCAGTGACTGCAGCTCACTTTTGATTATGTTCTGGTCATAATTTGGGTTAGGTTTCTTCATGAAAGTTGGTGGTCTATATCTCAGCTTGTTGCTGGTAAAATTTCAAGTCAATTGGACCTTTCTACACTGAGTTATGGCTAAATGACCAAATACTGTTCATTTGGTCATTTTGCCCGACAGCTGCGAGTCACCCAGTTAGGGCAAGCTTGTGGTCCACTTGGTTTGGTTTTATGGGCATGGTTTCTTCACTCAAGTTGTGTCATTATATGTCTAGTTTCATGTCCAATTGTCCTTGCACAAATTGAACCTCTACAATTCAAGTTATTACTGCCCAAACTTGCTGGACTCATGCCCGACCACATAGGTCACCAAGAGGCGACCTAGCCAAACTCAAATCCCAAGCTACAACTCACTTCAATTCTTCATCATACATAGCCAAATGGTCACTAATTGACCATTTAAACTTTCATTCACCAACACATGAACAAGATCCATGTTTTATGTCCAAACCCTAGCTCAAATTCAAGGTTCACACAACACATGTCAATTAGGCATACTAATCCATTTCAAATTTATGTCTACACATCAACACAATTTCTAAGCCATTTTAAATACATCAAAACAATCAACATTATCCCTTCCTTAAGGCTGTCAAATTCCATGGTGTACATACACATAAGTTTTATTTCATTTGACTTACAATTTCATACTCATTTTAAGTCCCTAACATGGAATAAAGAGAGAAATATGCATAAATAAGCACTAACCTCTTGTAGCTCAAATCCAAGCCAACCAAGACTTTAATTTTTCTTTACTTTCTGACTCTTTCTTGGCTTCCAAACACTTCTCCTTGGTGTGGGTATAATTTTTAGTGAAGAGAGGATAAGGTTTTGAGGTGAATTGAAGTGGGAAATGAAGCAAGGAGCTTTAATGGTGGAAAGGGTTTGGGAATGAGAAGGCTGCGAAATTTTGAGGAAGAAGAGCGGAAAATTTTTCAATTTTTAACTCTTTTTTGTCCTTTTTAATTGATTTAAAAGTGCTTGTTAAAAGATCATTGGTGGAGCTCTTTTTAAAGGCATCATATGATGTCATAATTAAGTATTTTCTTTCATTTTCTTTTCTTCTTTTCTCTACTCATTTTTAATTTAATTTTTAGCAATATTTATTCACATTTTATGTTATAATAATTATTTACTTAACTGGACAAGTCGGCCAAAAATCATCTCTGAAGACGAAATGACCAAAATGCCCTCTGTTTGGCTTAACGAGCCAAAATTGTCTGTACCGATTGAAAAATTTTTCTAAGTATTTTCTTGGCATTCTAATGCCATAAGAACCTTAATGACCCTTCTCTGGAGTCCCAAAAATTATTTTATGATTTTTCCCCCGGGTCTAGGGCTCCTAGTTGCGAGAACCGCAACTTCTCACTAGGTTACCCATATCTAGGGCATAGCTCATTTAACTTGGTTGTATTTTATTTCTAAAATTTTTCCTAAATTTTTCTTATTAATATTTGAGTTAATTATGGTTTCTCACTTTAGTTTAAATATTTTTCAGACGTTCTAGCTGTCATCCGGACACCGATCACCAAAAGCAGTAGAATGTGCGGAATTGCTACATGGAGGTTGTTACAACAAATTTCACTTACCGGACAGATCTGTTGCAGTAGAGGACAAAGGGGATGATGTTTCTAAGCTGAAGGTAGCTGGAAAGAGTGGTCATTGTAATTCTTTTGGACTGATTTATAGGCAAAGCAACCGTATATCAACAAAAGCTAATCTTGTCAACAAATTTATCAGAATGTGAATCCTAGAAACCAAAGGTTGCTTGAATTTTGAGGTTTACTTTAGTTGGCCTTCCATGACATAGGATTCTTTCATTGAACTTGGGTAAGCGAGGATATGTTCACCTTTCTTTTGAAACAGAACAAGAGATAGATTAATGAAAAATTTTTGCTTAGACTCAGTCAACTATAGATCTAACATACAAACATATGAGACTCATTTATTTTGCAAAGCTAGTCTTATCAACAAATTCAACAAGGTGAGGATAAAAAAAACTAAAGGTTGCTTGAATTTTAAGGTTTACTTTATTCTGCCTTGTGTAGAATTCTTTCGTTGGACTTGGGTAAATAAGGATATGTTCGTCTTCCTTTTGGAATAGAACAAGAGATAGACTAACAGAAAATTCTTGCTTAGATTCGATCTACCATGAACCCAACACACAAACATGTAAGACCCATTTATTTACTGAGCTAATCTTATCAACAAATTCAATAGGTTGTGGATAAAAAAATTGAAGGTTGCTTGAATTTTGAGGTTACTTTGTCCTACCTTGGATGTGGTTTAGGATTCTTTCTTTGGACTTGGATAAATAGGGATATGTTCACCTTCCTTTTGAAACAAAACAAGAGATAAACTGATGGAAAATTTGTATTTAAACTCGATCTAGCATGGATCTAATGCACAAATATGTGAGATCCATTTATTTGAACTAGTCTTATCAACAAATTCAATACAGTGTGGATCCAAAAAACTGAAGGTTGCTTGAATTTTGAGGTTTACTTTATTCTGCCTTCCGCCTTGGTGTAGGATTCTTTTGTTAGACTTGGGTAAGCAAGGATATGTTTGCCTTCCTTTTGGAACAGAACAAGAGATAGGTTAACGAAAAATTCTTACTTGTATCAGGACCAAACACACAAACATGTGAGATCCATTCATTTAACGGGTAAATTCAACAATATGTGGATCCAAAAAACCAAAGGTTGCTTGAATTTTGAAGTTTACTTTAAACCAAACATATGTCTACTATGCTTAAGATGAATCTCACCCAATTACTTTCAAGAAATCCAACTCAGTAAATCTATGATTTCTTGTATATGTGTGTAGACTATATGTAACCTAAAACTATTATTCTTAATCAATGAATAAATAATTATTAAAATTCTAAAGTTATAATGTTTTACGTGCATATTTAATTTAACTGTTGGATGCAGTTAATAGTCGTTAACTGATAACTATTACTGTTAGCTGATAGCTAGTAACTAATGATAAATGATTTTTTGTTAAGAATTTGGTAAAAGTATATTTAGCGATTGCTGTTAATATGTAAAATAGCTAATAAGGGCATATATCAAATAATTTATTTTATTATTGAAATAAATGTAAAATTATAAATTTATTATATTATATTATTTATTTTTTTATTAAAATAAATATATAACTATTAATTTAATATATTATATCATTTATTATATTATTAAAATAAAAAATAATTATTAATTTATTATATCATATTATTTATTTTATTATTGAAATAAGAAAATAATTAAATTTCTTAAAAAAGAAAATAACTACATAATTTTAAAAATGTTGTTATAAAAAAATAAAGTAATTTTATTGTTGATGAAGAAAGAAAATCTTATAATTTTAAGTTTTTAGAAAAAAAAATGCATTTTTTCATAATAAATAAATATTTTATATTTTATATTATTAACATAAAATATTTTAACAAAATTGTAATGCACTAATTAAGTGTTAAAATTATAAATGAAAAAAATAAAAACAAACAACATTAATATTACTAATTTTCGAGTTATATGAAAAAGAATAATATGGTCTAAATTAAAAATAAAAATTAAATCAGCTATTAGCTTATGGAAAATAACTTTAAAAATAGAGTTGATACAAACTACAGTTAATGGGTATCATATCAATTATTTATCAACTATCAGCTCTATTTTTTTAATGCTACCAAACATTTCAATTTACCTATTTGAGTGCCTATATCAGCTGCACTCAAAGGTGAATCAAACACCCTTACATATATAACAACAAAATGTTAAACTTTTAAGAATATTTTTAAATATTAATTAAAATAATCAATATATTTATAAATTTTAAACTAAATACTTTTTTTAAAAAATAGAAAATAGACTTTCGAATAAATTAAACGATTTATAGAGAAACTAAGAGAAAATATAAAAAGTTAAAAAATAAAAAAATAATAATAAAAAACAAAAAGGAAAAGAATGTTAAATTCGGAGAGAGTGCTAGTCAAATTATATTTTAATTCATTTTAATCTTGACTTATATAAGTAATTAGGTTACTTTACACATCAAAATGACTAATCAAGTCAATGTTACAACCCAATTACTTATATTCACCATTTAATTTTTTGTCATGTTTGATATGACGTAATCAAATTTATAATGTAATTGTGATTACATTGCAACTTTGATTATGTTGTTTGGTAACATTAAAAAATTTAATGTAATGCAATAAAAATTATATAATATAATCAATTATGCTTAAAGTAACATAATAATTATTACATATAACAATGGATGTAATTATGATTGCTCGTTTTGATTTTTGCATTTATTGTCAATGCTATCATCACCACCATTACTTAGCCACCATTGTTATTACCACTACCCCACTTTGTCACCAACGCCATCAACACCATTACTAATACCACAACCACCCCTCCCCCTCCCCCTCCTCTTTATTATCACCATCACCATCACCATCACCACCCTATTACTACCATCGCCACCACCACCCTATTACCACCACCGCCATCACTACCCCATTGCTACCATGTGCACCATCACCACCACTTAGCCACTGTCACTTCTACCACCACCTAGCCACTACCACCACCACTATCTTGCCTCCACCACCACCACCACTTAACCACCATTGTCAACACCGCCACTATCACTTAGCCACTATTAGCACTTGATTACCAATCAACGCAACTACTACCACTTATTATTAACTCTATAAATAAATTAAATATTAAAATCAAAATCATCATTACATTATAGTACTTGTATTTTTATTTTACAATCAAACATTGGAATGCAATAACATTTATATTACATTACAATTTTGATTGCATTATATAATTGATTATATTGCATTACATTGCGCTCTACCAAATATAATCTTTGTTCATTCCCAATGTGGAACTTAGAATTTCAACACTCCCCTTCAAGTACAACCACAAGGTTGTCACTTTACAATTAGTCTGTATTAACCCAATATGGGCCTAATTACACAGCCTTATGAGTGGTTGAAACTCATAACTCAATCCAGTCTCAAAAACCATGTCAAATTCTGAGAGATTTGACATATAATTTTTGTATATATTTAATTATATTAATTTTTGTAAATATTTAGTCTTTTAAATAATTTTAATTACATTTTTTGTATTTATTTAGCTAAAAGTTAATTTCTCTCTTTTTAATTAATATTTATTCTTTTTAGGAAAAATTATAAAAATTAGTGAAAGTTGGAGAGAAGTTGAAAATTGGGCAGAAAATCTTACCCCCAACCATGAGCTTCACAGGGCCCGTTGTTAGAGTGAAGAAACAAGCATAGCTTCTTGTGGGATGAGTGTAGGGCACATGGCTAGCCATGAGAATGCATCCTACACACATGCCTAGCCATGAAATGGTCTTTGAGGGCATTTTCTCACCTAATGGTCTTGTGACAGCTTGCCAAGTGAAGGGAAAAAGTCAAATTAGAGTTAGTTAGAGATTTTCTATAGGAGAAGAGGCGAAGACCTTTTTTTTTTTAAAGAGCCCTCTTGGCATCCAAACACTCTAAAAAATTTCATTGTTGAGAAGAGCAAGAAATTAAAGAGGCTTTTCTTGGAGCATTTGGAGACTAGAGCAAGAGTTCTTCATCAAGCACACTTAAAGTGTATTTTTTTATTCTTTTCCTTTCTTTTATTTTATTTAAACTGATTTGTTAATTTGATATTTAGATTTACTTTTATTGATTTTGAGTTGATCCTTGAGAAAATGAGTGGCTAAATTCTTAAGCTAGGGATTTGATGTAGTTTGAATTAATTTAATCTCTAGATTTTGATCTAATTCTCTCTACTTTGCTAATAGTTGTTACTTTTGAGTTTAATGCTTTTGAGTATCTTGATCAAATACTTGAATGATGTTAGATTTATAATTTATGATTGGAAAATATGATTATGAGTTTGATTTGATAACAACTATCATAGATTTTAATTAAGAGTAGAAACTAAGATTGGAGTGCAATGGGGTTTTGTTGAAATAGTCTTTTTCTTAATACTCTAATTAATTGAGTAATTCTTTATTTAGAAATAAGAATTAAATCTTTAATTAGAAGATTTGATGATGCGAAAGGGATTATTAAATGTTTTTATTATTAACCCTTACAAGAGTAGTTAAAATTGTTATTAAACAAAATTAATTGAGGTTAATTATTGGGTCAAGTGAAATTAATGTCCCTAACCACTTTTATTTGATTTTAAAACCAAAGTGTTTGTTGCTTTTTTTTAGTTAATTTCATTTTTAGCTCAATTTTAATTTCTTGAATTTAATCCAATTTGATAGTCTAAATATTAGTAAAATTAACATAGATTTTGGTAACTGAAGACAATCCTCGTGAGAACAATACTATTCTTACTTTTTATTACTTATATGAATCCGTGCACTTGCGGACACATATCAAATTTTTAGCGCCATTACCAAGGATTGGTGCTTTAATATCAAAATAGTTAATTTTATTATTAATCTGGACTTTTTTATTTTATTATTCTATATTGTTATCTTATTTTTCTTGTGAGTTATTTCATGATGTTTTATCAATAAGTACTCAAAAGTTTTGTTCAACAACACTCAGAACCATTCTATCTTTGCAGGAAAATTCAAGGAGATGGTAGAGAAATTCACAAATCATAATCTTCTGATCATATTTTCATTCTCAGTTTCAATAATAGTTTGGATGATACTACAAGAAATTGGGTGGATAATGGAGCATGGCCAATTGGTGGTCACCTTCTACATAAAAGCCTTGAGGAAGCAATTCACTTACTAAATGATATGGCAGATTTTGACTACTATTAGCATTTGGATCCTTCATTGCAGGTTTGGAAACACCAATACCCTCCATATATCTCTCAACCTATTGATACATACCATTTAGTTGAGTATCAGGAAGAGAAGAGTCCAACACTTGAAGAGATAGTTGCTTGAATGGAAAAAAAGAGTTAAACAAAAATTGGTGTTAGATTTTGATGAAAATAAATTGGTGAAACAAGATTTGGAGAATGGGAAACTTTTTGGGAATATCAACTTTGATTTGAAAAGTCGAATTCAAAATTTGAAGAGTTAATAGCTCGATTGCAAGAAACAATGAGAAATCTATCGGTGAAATAAAGTTTGGATAATGAGGGCACTTTATGGGAAAATGAGCATCAATTGGAAGAAAAATTCAAGATTTAAAGAGGTGTGCGCAATTGGAAAATCTTGATAGTCAATCTAGAGTAAAAAATGAGACAATTGATAGTCCAATGGTACATAATGAGGTTTAACTCTAAGATGATGAATCAAACACTAATGGTGGGGAGAGTAAGTTAAAATATGAAGAATCTTCATGGGAATTTGAGCCTCAAGGAAATAAAGCCTATAGTGGAATAACACAATTCTTATGAAGTTGAGGGTTCATTAGAAGAATTCCCACATGAAGAAGAGCCTCAAGCAGTGGTGGATGAAGAAGAATGTGAAACCATTGATGTGAACTCATTGATGGTACTACCACATACACCAACCGAAGATCCTGCCTCCCAATGAGACCACCTTTTACAATGCTATGTCCTCACGAGCTCAAGGAAAAATTGGAGTACTCTTCCCAAGCATATTAGTTAAAGCCAGTGTTGTTCATGCTAAGCACATAATTTTCCAAATATGATCAATCTTGAGGGTGTCTTAAACCAAGACTCAAAGGTAGTGTTACATGGCGGCTACTATGGCGGAGGCCTCTCTTTGATGAGCAATTATCCAAGTGGTTAAACTAAAGACCTAAAACAAGCACTTTTGGGAGGCAACCCACAAAAGATTTTGATATCCTTTCTTTTTGTCATTTCTTTTAAGTTTTGCTCATATTTAGTTGCATTTAATTTTAGTTAAAGTATTTCCCCAAATTTTAATTGGCATTGTCTTCTTTTGGTTATAGGTATAGAAGAAGAAAAAGAAAAAGAAAAAAATGATGCATGAGGTTCACAAGAAGGAGTAAAAGGTTAAGTTTGGTGAAGTAAAGGGAAAGGCACGCATCAAAGGGGAGTGATTCTACTCTTTTGTTGCCTTAATAAAATTCATTGTGTGCTTGATTTCATTGAAAATTAAATTATTGCTTTTGATGTGATATACTTAATTTTAATGTTGTTGCAACCTTATGCATATCTTGTGCTTGATGGATATTTGTGAAGTTGAATGGTGCTATTTTATTAGGCAAATGTGAGGAAAATACAAATTTTGGTGTGTGGTTTTGTTTTAGTGTCATATTGGATTAGATCCCAATTTTGCATTGAATTGAAATGAAATAATTTTTTATAAGAAATAAACTTCATGGCTAGGTGTGAGTTAGTCATGTTAGGGCATGACTAGGTGTGAGTTAGTCATGTTAGGGCATGAAATTCATTGTTTAAAAGAAGTTGAATTTAAATTGCAAAAAAAAAAAAAAAATTCAAGAGAAACAGTAAAGGTCATGGCTTAATGGGAGTTTGTAAGAAATCACATGGTTACACATGAGCATTTCTATTCAATTGGAGTTGAAATTTTCCATTTTGTTTTCATTGGGCAATAAACTTCACGGTTTAGCATGGGATTGAGCCTTACTAGCATGCCTAGCCATGCATCATTTCATTTCATGCCATGAGATTTGGATTTCCTTTTTTTTTTTTTTTTCATTTCATGCACATTTGTGCATCTTTGGGTAACAATGCTCATGGCTACCCATGAGAAAGTCATTTAATGAAAAGAAATGCGCATGGCCCGGTGTGTAAGTGTCCATGGTCTCCCAAGCGTATACCCTCATGCAAGCTAGGCACATGGCTAGTTTTGTGTTGCACCATGGCTACCCATGCGGTTCCTTTGATGCATAGTTGAATATTCTTGGGCAGCAAAAGCCATGGTTGGCCATGAGAAAGGTGCATTTCAAGCATGGTTAGCTGTGCACCACTTTTAGCACTTCATTCCTAGCCATGCGGTTCCAAAATTGTTATCTTTTGCATTATTTTTTTTTTATTTTCTCATGTGTTTTCATTGGTCAACTTCTTTTCACCTCAAACCATGTGATCCTATTTTGTCTTCTTATATATTTTCTCTTGCACACTATTGGTTCATAACACTTTTTTTTCTCCTCAAGACCAACACACACTTTTCTTTCCTCCTTCATACACATTTTCACTTTGCTCTATTTTAGTTTATATGTTGCACTTCTATATCCATGGCACATGTTTCTTTGTTTAGTATTGTGACAATGTCTTTGATAAGTTTGAAGGTACATATTTAATTTTATTTTTATTATTTTTGTTTTCTTTTTGTACATAATTTTTTTGTGAAATATGGTTGCAATTTTGATTTATAAATTCAAAAGAAAATAATTTTGGCCATTGTTGTTTTTAATTATTTTAATTTGAGTTTGAGAGTTAAATCTGTAATTTAGTTATTTTATATTTGTGATGTGCTTAAATGAGATTCTATGCAATTGATGATTAATTTTGTTTCGTCAACCTTGCATATTTATTTTATTTTGTCTATGAAAATGAAATGTGGATAGAGTTTCTAGGAGATGAAATTGAAAAAAATAATGTGAGAATTAATTAATTACTGTGAGTGGAGCATACTTTGATTTTAATTGATATTCCTTCTTTTAATATATATAGTTGTACACAAAAAAAAGAGCAACAAAATAAAATTACTTAGTCTACTCTGCTGGTTCGAGTTGCAAGTAACCAAGAATATTTATGAGCCCCATGTTTATTTTTTAGTCAAACAACAGCTTGGATTATGAGTATGCAAAGCACCTTGAATTTGTGATTGCTGAGTAACCAGGTGCCTTCATGACCAATATCAGTATTCGCGTAAAAAGGCAAATGACGATTTAATGAAGAGTGCCAAAAGCTATTCTTAAAAAAATGTGTAAATAATTTGTAAATAAATAAAGAAATAAGGAGGAATTGAAAATTAAGGTTTTGCATGTTTTGATTCATGATGATTGGTTGATTTTATTTCTATTTTGTTTTGTTTGTGCTTTTTGAATATCCTAGGAATACTATCTTATTAGTGGAAATAGTGATGAAATTATATGTCTAGTTGGAGTCTGAGTTTAATTGCTTTATTAAAAATTCAAAAGAAGTAAAATGATTATTAATTATATAGAGTTTCATTTGAGTATAAATAGATTGAAATGATTAAACTATTAAATTTAATTTTTGAATTTTTGATTGAGTTGATTAAATTATAGCATTTGGGTAAAATTGTTCTTTTAAAGTCGATTTATAAAATTTGCAACCATGTTTGAAAATTTTTTGTGTTATCAAATCTCTCATTTGTGCTTCATATGTTATTTTGCTTGAGGACAAGCAAAAACTCAAGTTTAAGTGTTTGACATATAGTAATTTTATAGAGTTAATTATATTAATTTTTGTAAATATTTAGTCTTTTAATTAATTTTAATTACATTTTTATAGTTTATTTAGCTAAAATTTAATTTCTCTCTTTTTAATTGATATTTGTTCTTTTTAGAAAAAAATTATAAAGATTGGTGAAAGTTGGAGAGAAGTTGAAAATATGGCAGAAAATCTCACCCCAGTATAAGATTCACATGGTCAATTTGTGAAATTGAAGAAACAAGCATGGCCTCTTGTGGGATGAGTGTAGGGCTCATGGCTAGCCATGAGAATGCATCCTACATGCATGGCTGGCCATGAGATAGTCTTTGAGGGCATTTTCTCACCCAATCGTCTTCTGACACCTCACCAAGTGAAATGGAAGAATCAAAATTAGAGTTACTTAGAGATTTTCTGAAGGAGAAGAGGAGAAGACATTTTTTTTTTTTTTTTTTGTTAAGAGCTCTCTTAGCACCCAAACACTCTAGAAAATTTCATTGTTGAGAAGAGCAAGAAATTGGAGAGAGTTTTCTTGGAACATTTGGAGGTTAGAGTCACTTAGAGTTTATTCTTTTTATTCTTTTCTTTTCTTTTATTTAAACTCATTTATTAATTTGATGTTTGGATTTAATTTTATTGATTTTGAGTTGATACTTGAGAAAATGAATGGCTAAATTCTTAAGCTAGGGATTTGATATAGTTTGACTTTATTTAATCTCTAGATTTTGATCTAATTTTCTCTACTTTGCTAATAGTTATCACTTTTGAGTTTAATACTTTTGAGTATCTTGATCAAATAATTGAATGATGTTAGATTTATAATCTATGGTTCAAAAACATGGTCATGAGTTTGATTTGATAACAACTATCATAGACTTCAATTAAGAGTGAAAACTAAGATTGGGTTTATGGAGTTTTGTTGAAATAGTCTTTTTCTTATTATTCCAATTAATTAAGTAATTCTCTATTGGGAAATAGGAATTAATTCTTTAATTGGAAGATTTGATGATGCCTAGAAGGGATTATTAAATGTTTTTTATTATTAACCTTGCAAGAGTAGTTAAAATTGATTATTAGATAAAATTAATTGAGATTAATTTTTGAGTCAAGTGAAATCAATAAACCTAGCTACTTTTATTTGATTTTAAACCCAAAGTGTTCATTGCTTTTTTTAGTTAATTTTCAATATTAGTTAATTCCATTTGTAGCTCAATTTTTTTTAATTCAATTTAATTTGATAGTCTAAATATTAGTAAAATTAACATAAATTTTGGTAATTAAAGACAATCATCGTGGGAATGATGCTCTACTCACACTTTATTACTTATATAAATCCGTGCACTTGTGGATATGTATTAAGAGTGCTGGTCAAATTACATTTTAATTTATTTTAATATTGACTTATTTAAGTAATTAGATTATTTTACACATCAAAATGACTAATCAAGTAAATGTTGTAACTCAACCACTTACATTCACCCTTTAATTTTTATTCATTTCTAATGGGAGACTTAGATTCTCAAAAAAAAAAAAAAAAACATATTATACTCCATTTAGATTCGATCCCAAGCAAGGTAAAGGCAAGTGAACGATTCTTTCAATAAACAACTGAAGCTTTTGTATTAATCATGTTATATGATGAATATTATCTTACCATGCTGAGATGCTTTCTCCCACATGAAGTTTGTGTGAAAGGTTTCCACTCTTATTGCATAGTATAGAATTAATAAATGAATGTTAATGGGATTCTGATTAAATTAAAATTGTATTAAATTCTCATGGACTATGTTTTTTTTTTTTTTAACTTCAAAATTTTTTTTTAGTATATTACTAGCTCAAATTTAACTCATTTGTGTAATACATTAATAAATCAAATTTAAATCTAACTCATTTATATATTAAACGACTCAAGTTTAATATAATAAGTTGGAGCTATTTTGGAGAAAAATTATCAAGCTCTCCTTTATTTACTTCATTTATATTCTTAAATTTAATCACTCGCAATACCCTGGCCGTTGCGCCTACAACGGAGCCTATTGAGAATCAAGCATTATCATTATTTTAATATTAAAAATAATATTTTTAATTAATGTGAATTAATCACTGCATTTTTTTCAAAATTACTATTAAATTAATGGGATTTTTTTTAATTATTTTTTTAAAATTCAAATATACCTTACATTTTCAATAATCACTTCTAAATGATCTCACCTTCTGATAATAACCATACAATGTACTTTTATATTGAATTAGATCACACTTTAATTTTTAAAATTTTGATATTTAAATACAATTTAATTCTTAAATTGATATTTTAATGGCCCAAAATTAATTAGAGTTAAGGAACGGATAAGCTTAAGGTCCAAAATTCGAAACAAGCATAAAATGTATACCTTATGACTTATCCATATGCACATATCATTTGGCATTATGATTCATGTAACATAAAATATTTCCATTTGACCTGCAAATTTACCAAATGCATTTCACATCTTTCACATAACATGAACATAAATATATTGGCCATAGTAGGCCTGACATCATTCATTATCATACATCATTTATGTTATGTGGAAACGAAGTAAAACGTGGGCCTTACATTTCAAGTTCATAGTACCAACAGAATAGGCTCAGCCCACAAAATTCTTACTGGTAATGCATGGTACATAAAGATCGTCAAAATAATACGTATCAGAAAGGAGCTTCAACAAAAAGAGTGCATGCTTCATCATACCCAAAATGTCACACATCAATCCTTTGAACTTAATGATCAAAATTTGCTGACTGCTCCCCTACTTCTTTCTCAAATCCACGTGATAGGGAACTGCCATCCTACTTCACATCACTATTAAAGTCCTAAAACCACTACTTGAATGTCTTAGGTGGCTCACCTGCCTTGGGTCCAGTAGCAAGGGCACAATGAACTAGGGGCAAGTCCCTGATTCGATCCTCCCTCCCCCATGTGCCTATCGACAACTGCGTCACTTATCACTAATTATTTTATTATATTTTTTACTATAATTTATCATATCAACTTAAAAAAATTTATACCAACACCTTGTATTTTAATCTTCATATTCAGAGGTCACAAGAATATTTTAATTTCAATTTTATTAAATTAAAGTGTATAATAAAATATTTTAAAAATTTAAGATGCAGTGAGATTTTTTTGTAAAATTCAAGAATAAAATTATGTATTTGATTTTAAAAATAATTAAAAAAATTTAAGATATTTTGATAATAACTTTTATTAAATAATAAAATTTAATTTATAAAATTAAATATTCATATTTTTATACTATATTTATAGTATTTTATTTATAATATTTTTATTGACTAAAGTAATATATCTTAATAATTATTCTGTTATAATATTTTAATTGAAAAGTCCTATATTTTACTAATTTTATTTTCGTAAAATTTGTTCAAACTAACATTAATCAGAGTAAATACAGTAAAGGTAATTTGATATTCTCTTTCTTGCCTCTCTCATACCCCCACTTTCTTCCCTCTCAGATGAACTTTCTTTCTTATCGTATACTAGAAAATTGAAACCATTTTCAGTTTAGATATTTTATATTTACTTATATTTGGGCCTTGACACTTATATTTTCTTAAAATATTCATGAGAACTCTACTGCACTTAAAATGCCATAGTTAGCAAATTCAGAAGCTAACTTCATCTCTATTTTGGATAGGAGAAGTGGTATTCGTTAATAATACAGAAGGCAGAACTAAATTTGATGAACTTAGATAGCAAATTAGCATTGGCATAAGCCGAAGGGGCTGGCAAAACCCATCTACTTGTTCTAGTTTCTTTTTATTCACTTGCACAATTTTATGCACATATCTGCGAGCATATGAAAACGTCAAGCCTAGAGGTAGAGGTTCAGTTCACCAAATGTTCACTCTGCGTTTGTCAATTATATGCTAGTAGAATAACCTATATAATTTAGCATTTACAATTTTCTGGCGAGAGTTGAGAATCCCTTGATAGAAGGGGTGGAACTACATGCATGTTTGAGAGTATCACACCTCTCCGCTGAAAAATTATACAATAAAATTGATATATGTATAATAATTTTATTATAATTGTTAATTGTAATGGGTCTCATCATAATCAATAATTATAATTAAATCGTTATATGTATAATAATTACACAAAATAAAAATTTTCTCCCACCCCTTAAGTCTTTGAAATTAAAATTTTCTACTGCCCTAATTGCTCTAAAGTAGCATCAACTTAATTATATGTAGATCTTGTAAAAAAGAAAAGCTAATTGTGAAAAAAAAAAAAAATCCCTTCGTGGAGAAACATTTTGTTAATCACCAAATATTATAATTTATAAATATAGTTGGTTATTGTTATAGATGTTTATTAATATTTTTTCAATTTAATATTATGTAGAAATTAGTTGTAATAAATATACAATCAAGTGAAAGAAGTATTAGATTGATATTATTTTATAAATATCGATGAATGATATTGATGCTTATTGATATTTCACCAACAAAAAAATTTTTAAATTAAATACTTTTCATTATATAGATTGAATATAATTATAAAAAATAAATCAATAGAAATAAAATAAATGGTAAATCTTTAATAAAATTAAAATAATATATTTATAATTATTGTCTTTTTTTAATCATTTTGCCTCTAACAATTTTAACCAAATATAAAATAAATAATTTTTTTATTAACTATAATTTTTTATTTTATTATCAAACAGAAAAGCACTTTTTCAAATAGTAATTTTATGATAAATAATTTTAAAACAGCAACAACATAATACATTAGCAATGCACTCTTAGAGGTCTCTTCACCTAGACATAATGGATAATGGATACCTATCCTTTACTTTTGTATTTCTAAGGGAGCATTATTTTTTAGTGCTATCTGATTTATACAATAATTCTCCGCAAAGAAGTAACTCCAAGATCTAGATTGCACAAACTTGTAGTAATTCAGTCTCTCTCTCTTTTGAAACATTATCCCAATATGCCCCAGATATGCAGTCAAGAGGGATAAGGAAAGAGGTCTACGCATACCTGTTTATTCATTATGGCAATCTGTCTGCAGCAGGGTAAAAATGAAGAGGAAGCCAGCAACAATCACTGAGATGATCGCCCATGGAGGGGTGAATTCATTGCGAAAATTTGCCAGAAACCTAGGACACCTGCGGTGGCAATACTCATTCACTTGCTTACTAAGCTCAAGATAGTAGTAATCCTTGACATAAGCACCAGGGTAGATTGCCTTATTGAAGAAATTGGAGACATCCTCAGGATTCTTCCAGTTATCAAAAATTCCAGCCTCACAGAGTAAATCGAAGTCCATGGTACTGTTGATGAGGCATCCCATAAGTGCCACATAAGAAGTAATTCCATGGGGGCAGTTGCTCAAACACTGCTCCAAGCAGATTAAGTTCCGAAAGATAGCTTCTGTTCCTTGTCGAAATTCAAGAGGGGGGATTTCCAGATAGCCATTTCGAAATGTTACCTGCAAAATGCTGTCAGCCTTTGATTTTCTTCTGAGTTTGACTCCAGCCTTCCGAAGAAATGTTGCAGGAGGAATGGGTTTCCACCCCCCATTTGCTAATACATCATCTCTTCGCACAACTGTATTTTGCCTTCTTTCTTCTTCAATTGGGGAAACCAGCCATATCCTCAAGAGGTCAAGAATATGCTTGGGTTGTTGGCTGGGTAGATTTCCCTTAGCTGGTACAAATGCAATTGGGAAAATTCGTTTAAGAAGTGCACTA
This sequence comes from Hevea brasiliensis, assembly GCF_030052815.1. Lineage (NCBI taxonomy): Eukaryota > Viridiplantae > Streptophyta > Magnoliopsida > Malpighiales > Euphorbiaceae > Hevea > Hevea brasiliensis. Next base: position 24,361 of record NW_026615162.1, read on the forward strand.
ACATGCCAAAGAAGTGGCTTATCATTGATACCACCAGTCCTATCAAAAATATCTTCAAGCACAAACCAGGGTATTTGGTTTTGTAGCAATATCAAGTCATGGTATAGAAACTGGAGCATATAAGAGAAAACCGGATCATCCGGATCCCTAGGGTTCTGATCCTGGAACTTATGAAGAAATTCGATGATAAAGCAACCATCGAAAAATAGATACGGACGAATATAAAACTCTAGATGAAAATGTTGTGGATAACACTCCTGAACCTTCTGGCCAAACTCAGTAGATGAGTACAAATTAGTTTTTGACAACTCCGTCAATGTAGCCTTGGTGTTCCTGTCTTTGGAAATGAGGTCTCGCGTATACAGTGTTTTCAATTTATCATTGGCGCTTAGCTTTGGACTGTCGTGATGCCGGGGCCCAATTGAGAATGCAATGGGAACATAGGCTTTTTGGTTTTGGACACGAGGAATGTCAGGGATTTCGAAGATGCATACTGATCCTGTCGTTGTTATTGACATTGACAAACCTAGGCTCACAAGATTTTCAATATCCTTGGCGTTCGCACCATCATCATCATCCTCGTGAGCATTTTTTTTAAGCAATTGACAGATGCCACGTCGAAACTCATATTCATTTGCAATTTCCATATGAACTCAACTGTTTAAAAAATAAATGGATTTTTTAGTAGGTGAATATAATTTGCACTATTCAACACAAATTTTCATATAATTTACTATTAAAATTATAATTCTTCATACAAATGATCTGTATTAAATGAAAATTAATATTGGTATGTATTATAAAAACCGTAAAAAAAAAATTAGAAGCTAATAACGTAAGACTTGGTAAGTGTGAAATAAACCACAATCAATTTCCCAATTCCTATCCCAAATCCCAACATACCCTTTAGTTTTTCTTTAAGTTTTCTCAAACTAATCAGTAATGACTATAAAGATCAAAATTTTGTAAGAAACAATTAAAGCAAATCAAGTAGAATAAGCATACAGGTAGAAAAACTTTGATCTAGAATGATGGTAGTAAAACGGCAATTACAATAATCCACAAATAACGAGGTCAGAAGAGGTGAAAGAAACCTCCCTAAAGCCATATGGGCAGGACAAGTATCCAAACTCTAGCACAACAGGTACACTCGAATACTTCATGGTGAGCAAAGATAGACTAGCCTAATGAGGTAGCAAATTAAAGGGTAAATTATCATATACTTCTGAGATTTACTGAAATCTATAATTTTATTTTTATATTTTTAAAATTAAATAATTTAGTCCTTCACTTTTTATGTTATGACATTCCATTCAATTTTTATCTAATTAACCATTAATTTTTACAAAATAACTAACATGTGATAAACTCATTTTATATAAGTATTTTAAGGTAGTTTTGTATCCATTTTGTCTTTTTAATTTAGTAATTTTATACTTTTAGTCTTTATTTTAGTTAATTTGTTAATTTTAGTTATTTTATATTTGATTTTTGAAATTTTGATGTTTTTAATAGGTTTTAATATGATTTGAAGGCAAAAAAGTACAAATGAGAGAAATTCAAAATGATTTGGAATCTTAAAGTTATAAGAAAAGTGAAAAAAATATGCTTAATGGAACACGCTAGTTGAGATTTTCAAGAGCTTTAACATGCCTCATGTTGTAGGGCATGCATAGTTAAGACTCAATGAATAGAAGTCCATATGGGGCATGTTGAAAATTATTGAATTCAACACAAGGCATGTTGGAATACGCTGATAGCATTTTTTACGTAAAAAAATCTTCATACCTCACATCTGTTATATCTTTTGTCTTTATCTCTTTTAGTCTATTCTACGGTGCACTTTTGGAGACATATAAATACATCTTTTTCTCATTTTAAGCTATAAGAAGGGATAAAAAGACAACTAAAAAAAAAAAAGAATAAGTAGAATAAAAGAAGAAGGAAGATGAAAGGACGCCAACTTTGGATTTCTTCTATAAGAGTGATGTTATAGCTAAGATTTTTAGAAATTTTGGGCTTTCTTCATATGGGTTTTTCTATTGTTCATCTTATTTTATGCTTCTTTTATTTATTTTATCATTTTCCATTGCAAAATACCATTATGTGTAATAACTTGAATTTTAAAATATAAATTTTATATTTTCTTTATATATAGTACTTAAATATTATTTTACTATTGTCTAACTAATTTATAATTTTGTAATACTTTCATTTATATATATATTTTTTAATGTTGTTTCTAAATATATTTTACAAATTATTTAATAGTATAATTTTAATTTAAATGATTAGTATTAAATATTAATATAAAATCAATTAACAAAATATATTATTTCATTATTGTTAACCTTGGTTTTAAGATTTGATTTAATTGTTATTAATTTGATTATTATTGTTATTATGATCAATATTATTTATTTTATATTTTATTTTATTATTTAATTATACATATATTTGTATTTTGGGATCCAATTGAAAGGAATTTTAGACTTAGTTGAAAAATATGGAAAAGATTAAGGGTTATTATGTAATTAAAAGTTAAAAAATAAAAAAGAATCAAAACTTTTCTCTCTCCCCTCCCTCTTTCTCTCCTCTCTCTCCCATAACCTTATTCCTCCCTCTCTTCTTATGGCCAGCGAGTCTTCAGCCACCAACAACGGCCGGGGAGGAGCCCCACCACCCAAGTGATGTTGGCGAGCTGCCTGTTGGCTGGAGGAGTAGCCAGCAGTAGCGCAAATGGAAGGATTTTCTCCTTTAACGCGTGCGCAGAGGAGGAATGTTCCAAGTGCCATTTTGGCTTCATTTGAAGTCCGATCAAGACGTGTTTGGTGGCGTTGGAAAGCATATTCCATGAGTTTTCTTTTGAGACCAATTTTGCAACATTTGGTGGTCAGATGAGTGAGATCATGAGAAGAGAAATTTCGAGTTTTCGTGACTTTCCAGCTAGATCTTGATCAAATGGTGATCAGTTTAGACGATCAGACCTGGGGATCATGATCTACACTCTTGAAGCTTCGTTTTGACACCAATTACGTCTTGATCAGAGATCAAATGGAGTAGATGCTCATCGAATGGCCTAAACTAAATCGGTTGATATCGAGCGATCAAAGTAGAATTTTGATGAACCGTCAGTGGATCTGTGACCAGTAACTTATGGGATCTCAGATATATACTCGGATCGATGATAGCTCAACAACTCCTGGGATCGAGTTTCCGACCTAATTTGGCTGTCTAGCTATCCGTCCCAAAACATAGTCAATATTGCAATCAATCCTAGCATTTTCAGATGTTCTGGACACGTTCCAAGTAGCAAAATTTGTAAAGGTAGTCCCCAACTCAAGTTGTGTAGTTTGTATCTTGATTTAGTTAACTGGTTAAATCTGTAAAATATTCATGATTTAGTAAAATTAAGTAAAATGACTTTAATTAATGCAAGGACAATGTGGAGGACTTTCAAGAATATTTTTATAATTTTTGAAGTGCTAAAAATAATTATTTGGACTGCAAAAGAGTTAGGAATCCGAGCTGGAGTTTGGAAGATTGGACCTAGATTGGGTTTCATGTAAGCCCTAGATGGGCATTATAATTGTTATTGTGGGCACAAACCACGTGTGTTATTGTTCTTTGCGTTTTCTTACAGGAGGGTTAAGTTCAGTTATAGGAAAGATTCTGCCGAAATTTTGATAAGACCGTAGGAATTATTCTTGCTTCTTTAATTAAATTAATTAGTTAATTTTATAGATAAATTGATAGAGGTCATTGTGTCTGTATAGTTTATTGGTGCCGGCTCACCTTTCTTCTCTTCAGCCGGACCAATTGCAATCGAGTCGATCAGTTTGTGAGTTGGATATTGATTTCATTTGTAATTTCAATATTATTAATTTATATTCAAGGCATACTCATGCATTCACTTATATGTATGTATATAATTAGTTAGGCATGCTCCTTTGCTACATATGTTATTGAATTTGTTTATGGATGTTGCCTTAAGATAACTTGGAGCTCTGTATGTGTGTGTTAGTGTGAGTATGGCATGGATATGGATATGGATAGGATAAGTAGTCATGGCTGAAGCTTAACTCACTGAGACCCGATCCTTATATATGGATAAGTCGAGGTGAGCACAACTTTGAGTTGATCTCGTTGGCCCCCGCACATGGATTATTACCGGCTTGAGTTAACCTCAGTGGCAGGTATTGGATTAAGAGAACTGTATAGGGGATCAGCTCCCATATATGTATTGATGTGACACATGGGTGCATGCGTGCTCCAAATTATCTTTTGTGCAAATATTGATTGAATTGTTTGAACTATGTGAACGTGTTGCATTTCATACATAGGAATACATTAGATTTAGGTAATTATAGGAATTATATTTAAAATCAATATCTTATTCTCTAAGTTAAACGTTCATTCCTATTCAAATATTTTTCCCATGTTGCAGGAGGAGCGAGTTTATTTTCAAGTCTAATCTATATTTTCCTCCACAGATTATAATGCTTATTAGTGTAATAGTTTTTATTGTGTACATTTATTTTTTTTATTTATTTATCTATTTGTATTATTATTTAAACTCCGCTGTGTAACTAGTTTATGAATATATTATATTAATTAATGATATTAAATGATGCATCATGATGTGTATCAGAGTTGAGCTAGACTCTCCTAGTAGTGAATTTTTAATAGTTATCGGGTTGGGTTAGCCTAAATAAATTTATAATATTTTATTTTATTTTATTTACTTGTTAGGCCTTAATATTGATCCTGGTTATGGGTTTGTGAATAGTAAGGCTTATTATGAGCCTCAGAGGCTTACTATGAGTCTCAGAGATTTTATATCGGTCCAGGTCCTAGTCTTGGGTTCGCCCATTGAATCAGTCGTGACATTATGAGTGAGTAGATTTTTCAAGATTTGAGTTGGGTTGCAATGTTTTGAATTAATTTGTGGATTAGGATAGGTTTTATTCAAATTTATGATATTTATGAGTTTTGATTCATCTTCTTGTGTACTTTATTGACTTACCTAGTATTTGATCCCATTGGGTATAGTTTTTAATCTTTGATTGGAGGACTGAGAGGTGAAAATCATTGATAGATAAACAAAGTTTTGAACTTAATTACCTAGTTTTAGAGGTAAACTAGGAATTAATAGGATTTATTGGTTGATTAAAAAGCTTAATGGGTTTTAGGTAGATTAAACATAAATGCAGTAGGGTTTGATTTTCGTAAAACACTCTTTGGTTTGCTTGAGAAATAAATCAAAGGAGATTAGAATTAGCTACCTTCAAACCATGGATTTTCTTAAAAATTTGACGAACCTAGCCAAATTCTATTTGGTTTAAAGGATGAATCATAACTCTGGAATCACTTTTATCATTAATCGACTTTTGTTCTTACTTACCCATTGTTAATTTAGTTAAATTTTACTTAGTTAATAATTCATTTATGTTACCCATTGCTTATTTTCTTTATTTTTTAATTAAATTGTTGCATTTAGTTAATTTAATTCTTCTATAATTCTTCATTAGTCTAAATAATTAAAATAATCATAGTTTAGTACTTTAACACAATTTTTCATGGGAGCAATACTCTACTCATTATTCTATTACTTTATACGACCTGTGCACTTACAGATTTATTGAATCAACATGCCTTTAACACTATTTCCAATATAAAACAATTAAGTCTCTAAGGTTTATTTTATTAACAAAATAGTATCTTGATTTACATTTTATATTTAAATAATTAATATATTTTGTATTTAAATAATTATATACATTGTATTTAAAATATAATATATTTATGACTAAAATATAACAAATATAATTTTTTTATTAAAATCTTCTACATGTATCATGTCTCAAAATTAATATTAAAAAAGAAAATCCAATCATATTAATTATTTTTAAATGCCAATTACTCTAATTTAATTATTACTTAAAAATAAATTTTCATACTATATAGTGACAAATTATAACTTTAAAAGAAAATATAAAGAAAAGAAAAGGCCATCATATAAACTATTTTTATTTATACAACAATTCATTTTTATATTGTCTAATGTATTAATTTGTTTAACATAATAAAGATGAAAATGAATTATTATGTAAATAAAAGATAATTTATTAATTATTTCAACATGAAATATATTTAATTATTGGTTTTACCAAATTCTTAAATATAATAAATATAAATATATTATAAATATATAAAACATTCAAATAAATAAAAATAAAATATTTAAATGTATAAAATATATTTACTATCTCCAAGTATATTTTAAATATAATGTATCTTTAATATATTTTTTATTCATTATATTTAAAATAACGTTTAAATTTTAAATATATTTTGTTTTTATTATATATAATAAGTATAGTTTATAAGATAATATATTTATATATTTTCAATATAGTTATAATAAATATAGTTAATATATAGTTAATAAAATGATCTAATCACATTAATCTTTTTTTAAAATGTCAAATCATACTAATTTTGATTATTACTTAGAAACTATAATTTTAAATTAGATATTATCTTTTATTTACCTAACAATTCAATTTTTTATCTTTATGATATTGACCAAATTAATATATTTAGAATATAAAAAATGGATTATAAATTTCAAAAGAATTTTATATTTAAATAATTATATATAATAGATATAGTTAATAAAAAATTTGGCAATAATTACTAAAGTTTATATATTTAATTATTTTATATTTTATATATTTAAATTTAAATATCATATTTAAAATATATTTTCTATAATATTTTCAGAATATAATAATTATTATAAAACAAATATTAAATTTTATATATATATATATATAATTTTATCAAAGAAAGAGGACTGGAGGGGGACAGCACAAAAATTCTAGAGAGTTTTAACGGCACTTGGTTTTCGATCAAGGAGGAAGGGAGATTAATGTAACACCCCTATATTCATCAGTTTTGTACAGTCTACTGTTCCGGCGACTGATGTCTGTTCGGACAGTCAGGATGTTTAGAACTATAATTAAGTCACCTAGAAAAGTCATAAATAAAAATAAATAGCAATTACATGAAGGTAAAAAGGGAATAAAGAAAATAAAGCATAATGGGTTAAATGAGCCAAGGCCACAGCGATGGGTGACCTAACCGGAAAGTGACTGCGAGATCAGTTGCTACCCAAAATTCGTGTGGGACCCTGTGACACCCCAAGCCTAAGGATTATTGCGAAGTTAATGGAACTATGAAAACCACAAAAAAGAATTGAGAACAAGCTCAAATAATTGAAACAAAGTTTCGAAAGCAATTTAACACTGTTGGAAAAATGGATCAGACCGGTAAGGGCAATTCGGTCAATTCACCCTTAGAGATGACTACTGGCCTAAATGTCCATTAAAATGTAGGAAATTAAAACTATGAAAAACATATTAGAAATGAAGAGTTTGCTGGAAAAAGAAAGGAAAAGAAATTTAATTTAAAAGGAATTATGACATCATCATGGTGATGCAAGCATGACTTTATTAAGAATTTTATTTTAAATTATGAAAATTAAGAGATAAATATAAATAATAGAAATACAAATTAAAAATGCAAAAAGTGGTCTTCTTCAACCTTCCTTTGCTGTCCCTCTCTCATCCTCTCTTTTCTCCATTTTCAAGCTCACCCAAGCTTGAATCCCCATTTTTCTTCCATAAAATTTCCAATTAAATTGTAGAAAACCTCTAATCAATCGTCAAAGTGAAGATTTGGAGAAAAAGAAACAAGAAAAAAATGAAGGATCTTGAGAGTGAAAAAGCTCTATGAAAGCTAAGTTTCTTCCCAAGTTAAATTAGTGTGTAGTCATTTGAATTGAGTTGAATTATAAAGAAATAGCATGTAAAATTGATGAAATTATGTAGGAGACACAAGTGTGAATTTCAGCCAGCCATGGGTATGGTGGAAATTGATGGTGTTTATTTAAATTAAACATGAAGTAAAGCTTAAATAATGTGGTATGTATGGTTAGTATGCTAAGTTACCTAAAATTTCATGGAATAGGAAGAAATTAGGGTTATGGAGAATTAGGGTTTTGATGTAAATTGGGGCTTTTGAGAATTATTGACCAATTGATGTGGTAATACTTAATTTTGGGCAATTGGTGTGTTTATGAATGTGAATTGATGGTAAGAATTGAGATAGGTTATGAATGTGGTAAGGTTGAATTCTGGCAGCTTGACCCTTGCCCATTTAGATGGCTAGAACTAGAATTTTGTTACTCCAATTGGTGTGAGGCCAATTGAAGATGAAAATAAATTAAGACCCAAAGCAACAATTTTTATGCAGAAATCCTGCCCTAAAACAGACCACAAGTTGGTCTAAAAATTAGTTAAATCCAAAATAGGTACCCTGCCACTGGGCAAAACTGACTATATGAATAGTACATGTTCAAATGGTCAGAACTTGGTGTAGAAAGGTCCAAATGACCTGATTTTTATACCATTAGAAAGCTATGACATAGTAGAACAACTTTCATGAAGAAACCAAACCCAAATTCTGACCATAACCAAATTAAATTACCAACCAAAATTAGTTCACTAAAACTGTCATAACCCTAAACTTACCTAAATCAAATTTGGCCACTCCGGCCAATGATGGTTAAATGGCCATAACTTGAGCTACAAAACTCTAAATGGAGTGATTCAAAAAGAGAATTAAAGCTAAGACAATAAAGAACAACTTTGATGAAGGAAAGTTGGCCAAATTGCCACTGTAGAAAGTCCAATGGAATAGTAAAACTAAGTGACCCAAAACTGAAATTTTAGAACTTCATTTAAGGAGTTTGGAATTCCAATTGGCAATCAATGCCAACATAATTGTAATCCAAAATGTGGTATGTGAGTGTAATTAAAACTAGTATACCCCTTAAGTATGAAAAAGTCAACATTTTGACTTGAATAGTAACGTGAATAGTAATCACAAATACATCAATTGCAAAGAACTCAAAAGTTATAAATTTTAGTGGATAAATTAAGTGTACAAAATTTAATTGTTGAATTTATTAGTTAGAAATAAATTGAATAGATATTGAAACACTTTGACTATATGTTTTAGTGGGAAAGGAGCCTCTAAGGAAGGAGGAGGAATTAAACTAAGTCAAGCCTAGATAAGAGGTTTGTGCACAACTAGCCTATTTTTATGTTTTAAATTTATAATGGGTTTTTATGAATTTGATAATTGTTTTTTCTCTTGTGTACAAGAAACTTTAATTTATTGAATGACTTTGTATGATTTGATTATATTTTCTCCTATGCATTTAAGGATTTGTTGCATGGTATTGAGAATGATAAATTGTGAATTGTACATTTGAAGTATTGTCAACCTTGTGCATGAATTTACAATAATTAAATATATTTAGTAATTTGTAAATACTTTTGTGAATAGAAATTATTTTGAATATGATTTAAAACCACGATCGGTATGGCAATGTGATTGAATTCCTCATTGGCTTGTCTAATTGGATGAATTGAATTCCCTCTCTGGCTGAAGTGTTGAGGTGTGTGCAATTGAGAAAGAATTGAATGAGTACTCATATATTGTGCTAGTTAGCCTTAGTATTCCTCATTAGCCTTTGGCTATTGGGATAAATTGGCTTTGTCGTAGTGTATAACGATATTGTCTAAGTGTGAATGTTTTCCACATCCTTAAATTATGCATACTTGATAAAATGTGATTGAAACAAATTTTGTTAGTGGTTGGGAAATGATATATTGTTTCATGATTCAAGAAAAATATAAATATTTCAATTGCTTTATTATGAATTGGATAAATTGTTATTACTCGATCAAACGCTATTCATCAAATAATTTGTGTGATTGGAACTATCGATTTTGATTTTATGGGTTTTGAAGAATTTAAATATTTTGAGCCTTTTTGCTGTGGTTTGTAGGGCTGAGCACAATACGGTTCAAACCGAAAAACCGAACCGAATCGATTCAATTCGATTCAATCGGTTCGGTTTTAAAAGTTAATCGGTTCGGTTCGGTTTTAATTTATAAAAATTTCGGTTATTTCGGTTCGATTCGGTTTAGAAGATAAAAAAATCGGTTAAACCAAACCGAACCGAATAGTGATTTATATAGTCAAATCGAACTAAATCGAACCGAATCGATTTTTGAATTAATTTATTTTTATGAAAAATTTATGAATTATATTTAATTATATATATATTAATTATTTAATTTCATTGATTAATGGTTATTAGGTTCAAACCAAAGTTAAAATTAGACCAAATAACTTGAAAATCAAGTCTAAATTAAAAAATCAATCAAAAATCAAACCGATCGGTTTAAACCAAACCGAACCGAATTAAAGCGGTTCGGTTTGATTCGGTTTTTCACTAATTTCGGTTTGGTTCGGTTTCTAAAATTGGCGGTTCGGTTTTGATAATTTAATTCGGTTTGGTTCGGTTCGGTTCGGTTCGGTTCGGTTTGAACCGATTGCTCACCCCTAGTGGTTTGTCAAGGTATATTTTGTATTAAATTTTAACTTAATTGTTGTGCACCACTGAGTTCACCGCTCAGCGATAGCTTTGTATGCTGTCGCAGGTGAAAGAAAAAATATAACAGCTGAGTGAGGCCACTTGAAGCAGTGGATTGAAGTTGTTTAAAGGTATAGCCTAGGTATACCCTTATATATTAAATTTTGGTGTAATCATGTAATTATATGTATGTAGCCACATTCGACCAGTTGTACAGAAACACTTGTAATATTATTTTGGGATCGTAATCAAATGAAAAGAAAATTTTTGTACTATTATTTAGGGACATAAGTATGTAAATTTCTTTTGTAATGTAAATTTTGTTGCCTCAAAGAATGTAAATATTTAAGTTTCTTTCTGAGCATTGTACATAATGAATTATTTTCTTTATGATGGGATTTGGTTGTGTTGCTTTAAATGAAGTTTTAGCTGAAATAAATTATAGGAAGTGTTTTTCTACAGGTTTTAAAGAATTGTTTTTTAAATTTTTAGCCAGCACTCTGTCGAAATTTTTGTAAAATTTTTAAATGTTAAATTAATGTCAAATAAAGTTTATGGCATTATCGCAAAATTAAAAAAAAATGCTTAATTATTCCTAAAAAGATTTATGACAGATATTGGATTTCAAAATACTCAGTTTAAATTTTTATCACCACGGTAGACTTAAAAACAAAATTGTTCTGCCAAAATCTCTTGTAGTATATTTAATAGATTATCGGTAGACGACGTATGGTAATTTATTACGTATACTATGAGATCATGTTACATCTTATGGAGGGGTAAGGTGTGACAATTAAAGCGGGGAGATTGAAGAGAAGACTCACTTGATTTGCAATTATTTAGAGTTTATATCTCTTCTTCCTTGTTTATTTTGAATTTAATTTTAGAACTCATTGTCCAAATGATTCTATTTTTATTCAATTAAACTTGGATTTGATTCTTTGATCATGAGGAGCTAAATATATTTTTACGGTATCTAATGTAGCTTGGTTATAATTTCAATTTCAAAGATTTCGTATTAGTTTTCTTTATTAATGTAATTATTTATTATTTGAACTTAATGCTTTTGGGTATCAATTTTTGTTATATTTGATTGATTTCAATTCATAACTAGTATTGGGAGGAAAAGTTGTGGATTTGTGAGTGATAATAAACATAATAGGAATAATTACTAGAGCGGGAGTAGAAAATTTTGACTTGTAATGGTTAAAAAATTAATTGGGATTTATTTTACTATTGAGAGATAGATTATAAATTTTAATTAATATTTTTAAATAAGTCTTGGGAGGGATTATTAAACAAATTAGGATTATTGCATTAATAATTAAATTTAGATTGCTAAACAAAATAACTGGAATTGACAATTGGATCAAGCGATATCAGGTATATCCTAGTGTTTTATTAATTGAATTTTGACCTAACTTTTTTTTTTGTGATCTTTAGGGTTAATTTTAGTTTTTATTTAAATTTATTTTCTATTCTTATCCAATTTCGATAGTTTAGATATTAGTAGAATTAGCACATATTTTCATACTTAAACCCAATTCTCCTGGTTTTGACATTCTTCTTACTACTGTATTATTTTGTATACTTGCAAAATAAACTATCAAAAATCAATGCCAAACAAGCATTAAATGGAGTTAAGGATATTTTATGTATTTTTACAAAAATTAATGGTAAATTTGATGGAAATTGGACGTGCGTGTGTGTATATATATATAACTTATTTATAAAATATAATTTATTATATTTTCATTATTTTTTATTAATTAATTATTCAATTGTTTTAAATTATAATTAATTTTTTAATTTTCTAATTATGTGTACGTAAGTTATAAATTATTTAATAGTTACTCTCTTCGTACTATAATAAGTAGTCGTTAATATAAGGTAAGTTATAATATATTAACATATATTTATTATATATACTTGTAATTTTATATAGTACATATATATATATATATAATTTTTTTTCCACTTTGTTTATGTTTTTTTCATATAACTAATATTACTTTTAAGAATAATATTGATATTAGTAAATAAAGATAATATTTGAATATATTACATTTTTTTAATATATTAAGAGGATATAATAAAATTTTAATATTTAAAATGATAAAGTAATTACATGATTAAATCAATTTCAAATGATTTTATATCTTTAATTAATATTTTTATTATATTACTATAATTTTATTAAGGTACACAAAAATTGAACAGAAACTGAGAAGAAAAATGAAAATATGAACATTAGGCGAAGAAGAAGAGAAAAGGACCACATAGAGAAAATATCATGTGCCATGATAATACCTTGTTCTTCTGTTTAATCTTCTTTGCTCGTCTATAGATCACTCTTACAGGCACAGTTCTGTTCATAAAAGGGGGAACAAAATATAAGATAACTACTTGAAATGTGAAAAAAAAAAAAAAAAAGCAATGAAACAACTTGCGTTGATGCTGTTTGTGTGATAATAAAGATTTGAACCTCAAATATTCCATTTCCAAGCAATTTGAAAAGCCAAACATGATATCGTTGAATGGCGCAGAGCATGATCATTTAATAGAACTGATATTGTAAAATCCAATGTAATTTGAAAAACAATGAAATTGACCCATACCAGATGGAGCAAAATTCACTTACTGCAGACATCTGTTGGCAGTAGAGGACAAAGGGGATGATGTTTCCAAGCTGAAGGTAACTGGAAGTGTGGTCTCAGATGGAGTGAAAATTCACTTACTAGAGAGGTCTGTTGTAGTAGAGGACAAAGGTGATGATGTTTCCAAGCTGAAGGTAACTGGAAGTGTGGTCTCAGATGGAGCAAAAATTCACTTGCTAGAGAGGTCTGTTGCACTAGAGGACAAGGGAATGATGATGTTTCCACTTTCGAAGTTGGAGATAGCTGGAAAAGTGGTCATTGGATAATTATTAATTATTGACTCATTGACTAGGAATAATAGTGTGTGTATATTATTCCGAGTGTGTGTATATTATTCCTAGTCAATGAGTCGATAATAAATTTTAAAATTTTTAAAAATATTTTTAAATATTAATTAAAATAATTAAAATATTTATAATTTTTTAAACTAAATATTAATTTTTAATAGATTCAATTAGTAGAGTGACAAAAGGAGAATATAGAAATGTAAAAAAAAAGAATACGAAAGGAAAAAAAAATGTTCTACTCCACTTGATATACTTTGTTTTTGTCTTTAAATTTAATCACTGGTAATACTCGGACAGTTACACCTACAGAGAAGCCTATTGGGAATCAACCATTATTATTATTATTATTATTAAAAATAAATTATTATAATCAATGTGAATTAATTACTGCTTTTTTAAAAAATTATTATTAAATTAATGGAATTTTTTTTATTATTTTATTAAAATTCAAATATACCTTATATTTTGTAATAACTTTTAAATGATATCACCTTCTCATAATAACCATAAAATCTTAAATTACACTTTAATTTGTGAATTTTGACATTTAAATATAATTTAATTTTTAAATTGTTATTGTAACAACTAAAAATCATGCCGGTGCTAAGAACAAACAAGCTTCAGGCACTAGAATCCAGGTTTATTGGTTTTGGTCTATGCTGTGTATCGACTTTATATTGAGGTTTTTCAAATTTTTTTCACTTAGCATGCCATTGCTTAGATTGTGTGTTTTTGGGTGATTTATTGTTTAGAGTTTAGGTGATGATATGCATGCTAAGTTTTTCATGAATTTAATAAAAATTATTTGTTTATAAAAAAAAAAAAAACACTAGAATCTAGAACAAACCTAAAATTTATACCTTATGACTTATCCATAGCTCATATTGCATATATCATTTAGTATTGTGATTCATGCAATGCAAAACATTTCCATTTGACCCACAAATTTATCAAATGCATTCCACATCTTTCACATTAACATATTGGCCATAGCGGGCTTGACATCATAAGCATTCATTATCATGTAACATTATTGTCATGTGGAAGCAAAGTAAAACATGGTTCTTACATTTCAAGTTCATGGTACCAACAAAATGGGCTTAGCCTACAAAATATACATTAATGCAAAATTCTTGGTGGCAAAGCACAACAAAAAGATTATCAAAACAATGTCTAAAGAATGAGCTTCAATGAGTACATACTTATCATACCCAAAAGTGACACATCAAATCTTGGAGCTCAATGTGTAAAATCTGTTGATTGCTCTCTTGCTCTTTGTCATGAAAGGATAGACAGAAAAAGGGAGTCAGATGACTAGCCTCAATGAGTAGAAAGACTACAAAGACTACAAAGGGAAATAAATAAACATTAAAATAAAGGCTAATTGGATAAAAAACATTAAACTTTTATGTCATTTTGTAATTTTATCATAAGGTTTCAATTTTGAATTAGCTATCATAATGTTTCACATTGGGTGTGTTATATCCAAAATTTAAAATCAACTCCTAAAATTTGAATTTTCTTGAATGTAATATCATATGCAGAATATACATCCTTTCAAAACAATGATTAGATCTCTTGTTCTTTATGCAATTTCTTTGAATTTCAAGAGTTGATTTTAAAATTCGAATATTACAACCAATGTGGAATTTTAGGATACCTAATCAAAGATTAAAACCTTAGGATAAAATTGTAAAATAATGTGAAGGTTTGGTGTTTTTGGTCCAGTTGGCCTTAAATAAATTCAAACACATGAAACGTAGCATACACATGATTTACACAACAAAACCAAAGTCAATTATGGTAGGCATATCACTGGTGATTCCTCATAACATAACATTCATTGACCATGGTGCCAAGAGCATAGTTAAAGGCTGTGACTCGACTTTCTCTTAACATAACATAACATAATTCTAAGTGCCCAAGCATAAAATAAGCCTCTTGAGGACTTTTCCTTAACATAACATAACTTGTTGGGAGCTTAGTCAGAGGCTTCTGTTAACCTTCCATAATATATCATAACATACCATATGAGAATCAATGGGTTATCCATGATCTACCACACAACACAAGTAATAAATGCAAAACTTTTGTGATCATGCAAACACAATAGATTATGCATAATTTATGCACCTACATAGTTATTATAGTAGTTTCCATGATGCATGAGCATGTATGCATATAAAATGTCTATTTAAAAAAATTTTAAAAGTGTAGTTTCTATTCACCTCTAATATGCTATTTCACTTACTTCTAGACAGACTTTAATCCTTAGTTCAGGTTCTTGATAGTCTAATTCCAAGTCCACAAGAAAAGTTTGAAAAGGTCTATAAGTATAAGGTTTTGAACAAAAAGTATAGAAATTGGAATTGCAGTTAGGCCAACTTTCTATGGTTAAAAGTGACATGCACTGTTTACGTATTTCAACTACCAAAAGTCCAATTTCGTAGCTTAACCTAGGTTTTCCAAAATGTTTCTTCCGATTCATAACTTTGATTTTTACTCTCCAAATTCCACAACAGCCCTTAACAATCCATTCTCAACTTTTTTAGTCATTCTAGGTCTTAAATATCATATTTAAACTCTAAACAACCTAAAATTAATAATTATTACTTAACATTCAAAAGATTACAAACCCTAACATTCTCCAAATCAATCCAACCAAACTTAACAACTCTAAACTCTAAAATTTACTTTCAATCATCTAAAGAGAGTTTCCAATAGCCAAAAGAAACCAAGAAAGGAAAGAATCTTACAAAAAATCCAAAAGTTAGCAAATAGGAAGGATTCCTAAACTCTTTCTTCAACTTCTTTTAGGAAGAAGGGAGGGAAAAGAGTTTATGGCACTTGAAATGGGTTTTAAAATCTCTAATGTGTGGAAGAGGATTGGAGGGTGAGGAAAAGAGAAGGAAAATGAGGGAAAATGAGAGAAGAGTTGATAGAAAAGAGAGAGTAAAATTGGGTAGAAAAGATGGCAGAATAAGGCTCTAGAATTGTCGAGCCTTATATACCCCTATATAAGGACTTTCGGCAATCAAATTTAAGTTTTTGTAACACTCTCACTGTAGGTAGTCTGTATGTTCTACTGTTCCGACGACTAACGTCTGTTCGGACAGCTAGAATGTCTAGAACTACACTTAAACTAGGGAGAGGAGACATAAATTGATGAAATAAAGACTAAGAAAAATTAAAGGAAAATAAAAGAAATGAAAGAAATGAAATGCAACTAGGTTAAAGGAGCCAAAACCACGGTGATGGGTGACTGCACCGGGAAGTCACTGCATAGACAGTTGACATCCCCAGACCCGCGATGAACCCTAGGAAATAATTTTTGAGACTTAATTAAAGGTTTACTGAGCTATAAATGACATTGAAAATGTCAAATAAAATTTAGTTAATTGGTACAGGTAAAAATAAAAATGAAATAGACAGTATAAAAATTAAAGGAACCATCGAGTTAGGGATTTAGTCGATATTACTGAAAAAGTTTGACTATAACCCGAAGAGGGGCATTTTGGTCATTTGGCACCTAGAGTCAACTTTTGACCTAAATGTCCATTAAAATGAGTGATATTTAAAGTTTGAATATCCCATGAAAACATGAAATTATATGTAATGTAATTAAAGGAAACACAAGGGGGAATTATTAGAATTATTAAAATTTTAAGGATTGAAATTAACAAATTAAACCTTAGTGGAGTATAAATAACATAAGATGACACAATCTATCCACTAACTTCATCTTCTTCAATTTGCTTCTCTAATGGCTGAACCATTTCCCATTCTTTCCTCCATGGATTCCTTTTTTCAAGCTTACAATTCCTTCCATTTTCAACGTAAAACCATAAGTCCACTTCACTAAAATTAGTCACCACACCTTGGGAAGCTTATAGGCAGCCAAGAAAAGAAGAAATTTTGAAATTTTTACAAGGTTGAAAAGCTGCTATTAAAAGTTAGTGCAAGTTTTCTTTTCCTTTCCTTGTTAAATCTTGAATTGAGGTTGAAATGAGTGAGTATAACATGAAATTGGAAGAAAATGATTAGTAATTTAGAACCCTAGATTTCGAAAGCTTTGAAAATATGGGAGTTTAATGTTTTCATAAATGTAAATGGTGTTTGGTGATGTTAATGGATATGTAGATGAAGTTATATATGTGAGCAATTTGATTGCATGTATATGTTGTGAGTGAAAAATTGGAGTTAGGGTTTTGACCTAACTATTGGAGATTTTGTGTAATTGCTAGAATTTAATTGTATTGAGATGAATTGATAATGTTAGAAGTGCCATGAATGTCAATTTGTAGTTTGGGAGTTAGAGGAAATGAAATTTGGAAGTGTACTTTTCCATGCAGGTTGAGACTTTGAAAATTCAGTGAATGTTTTGAGCCATAACTGAAATTATGTTGCTCCAATTGGTATGAGGCCAATTGGAGATAAAACTAGACCTAAAATGCTTCATTTTTTATGAAGAGACCATGTCCAAATTCTATCCAGAACTTGACCAAATTGTTGTCATAATTCGGATGACCAAATAATGAACCTAGAAAAATGACCAAATGAACAGTACACATTCATTTGGCCATAACTCCCACTAGACAGGTCTAAATAACTTGAATTTTATACCATTGGAAAGCTTAGATATAGGACTACAACTTTCATGAAGACCACAGAGCTCAGAAATGCCTTAAACCAAACCAAATTGTTGGCCCAAATTAGGTCACAAAACTGTCTAGAACCATATTGCCCAAAAAATGCTAGAAATAGGCTTACGTGACCAGTTTTGGCCAAGAGGCCATAACTTGGTCGACAGATATCCAAATGTAATGAAATCAGTGGCAAAATTTCCATGAGATATCAATCTACAATATTAGTATTTTGACCAAAACCCAGAAATTAAGGAAACTAGGTCAATTGGCTAGGTCAAGTTAGTATGTAAATTCTGGAAATTGCCTAAGTGACCACTTGACCCCAGAATGGTCTTTTAGTCATATCACCCACTAGGAAACTCCAATTGGGATGAGCCATATTGTTTTGGAAACCTGAGAAATAGGGCTTCAACTTTGTTTTAGACACTTTCCTTAAATTATGAATGTAAAAATCCTAAAAGTTGAGTCAAATCCATTAACCTGAACTGGGATCCTATTAGCATAGGGTATTTGAGTCCAGGCCAGTGATTTAGCTACAAGTAATTCTAAAAAACTTGAAAAAATTGTAATCCAAAATTTTGAGTGACCATAAGACATAGGGCAACAAACTCTATGAAGAACACTAAGCCTAAAAGTGAATACAACATGTCCAATTAAATTGGTAAAATGTAACTCCAAAATTTGTCTAATTAAAGAGCCAGAATTAGGAAATGAACCAGTTATGGTCAATTGACCATAACTTGAGTTCTAGAAATCTAAATGGCATGATTCAAAAAGGGAAAACAAAGACAAGATATAGACGAACAATTTCCATAAAGGAAGTATGGCCAAATAGTGGCCACAAAGTGATCAAATTGATAGGTAAAATTAAGACATTAAAACTGAACCTAGAGAAAGGTTCACAAGACAAACTATTTTATGGTAGCGTTTTAACCCTAATATGTTGCTAAAGACTGAATTACATGAAATAGGTATGTGAGACCCACTTTCTCACTACAAAGTGACATGAAATTTTTAATAAGTAGTTGATAATGCTTAATTGCCCAAAGTAAACCTAGGCTTATGTATATAGTTTGGATTGATTGGTATACCAATTAGGGACTACTGATAGCAGTACTGCATGAATAATCATTGATCGACAAAATATGTCTGATATGATTATTCTACAGGTTATATGCCTGCCCATTGACCATTGTGCCTAATTTCATTACTAGCTTTGAAAGCCTGCCCACTGGCCTTGTACCTGACATGACAGTTGTATACAGGGTAGACATATGGTTGTCTAACCAGTATACTCCATTGTATCTAGCCTTTATAGTTTGTTATAGGTTACTTGGGCACTGATATGATTTTAAAGAGATTGAAAATAAAATAAATATACAGATAAGATCCTGATAAATAAATTGATCCCAAAGTCAAATAAATCTGTAAAGACTTAGAATTTATGAAATAGCCTAGAATTATTATTTTTAGATATTCAGTTATTTTTCTTTAAAGTTACGCACCACTAAGCAATTCACTTAGCGCGTTGGTTTTCCATCACGTAGGTACTGGAGATCAGACACAGCCGCAGTAACAGCCGCAATAGTAGTGCCCTGACAGAGATTTGATCAGATCTGATAGTGTCTGCTAGTCACCTCAGCAGAGTAGTTTTGGTAGGACCCATGTATATTTAGTTTTGCATTTTTGTTTATTGCATATAAGTAAATGATGTAAATCTTTTTGAGATATGTAATTAAATTTTGATATTGTAAATAAATTGTAAATTATTGTAGATTAATTTTGTAACGGTCGGGCTCTAACCACTAGAGGAATTGTCAGTTTTGGCCGTAAGCCTCACGATTTTGTCCCATAGGTGGAATTGAAAACTTCCCAGGAGGTCACCCATTCTAGGATTTCTCTCAAGTAAGCATGCTAAACCCTAGAGTTCTTCCAACTCTCCAGGCCATTCCACCAAAAGGCATCTCTGGTGATTAGTTCCCCCATTTTATATATCATTACTTTTTGAACCCAAGACATCTCCATGCTTTGCCGATGTGGGATTTGGCTAAGGGACCTTTCTCCTTAGAGCACGACCGTTACAATTGGTATCAGAGCAGCTCGCGTGTCCTCTTGGGCGATGGTGGGGCAAATCTCAGGGTGGACGCTGAGTCCCGAAAGGGGGGGAGAAAAATTTCATATGAATGGAATGAAGAATATTTACTTGAAATGGATATGAGCAAATTATATGAGTACATGATGACATGATATGATGTATGGAAATATGAAATAGTTATAAAATTATTTTTAACAGGTAAACATGGGAACCCACCTGATGCTAATAAAACAGAGGAGGTTTTGCCCGGGTGTCCACAGAAATAATTTGTGATAAAAAAAATATATTTTACTACATGTTTTCTATGGAATTTAAAATTAACAATGGACAGGACAAAATAAGATAGGGTGCTCCGGCACTGAATGTGGCACATTTTACTCGGCTACACTGTAGACGGGTAAGGGGTATCACAGTTTCAATGGCCAAAAGTCACTTGAAGGTTAGTTGGGAAGTTTTTCTCTTGTGACCGAACATTCCTTGGCTATTTAACTTGCCGTCGAAATTCTTTTCCTCTTATTTTCCAAATATTCCTTCTTCAATAACGTATCTCATAAAACCCTACTCTCTCTCCCACCATCCGATTCCTAACTTCTCCTATCACCTAGGACATTGAAGAATGTTCCATTCATGAAGTTGGATTCCTTTTAGCCTGGGTAAGGGGAATTACAATCTTCCCTCTTAAGAACATTCATCCTCAAATGATAAATGAGCTTGGAAGTTCATACTCGATATAAGTGGGGGTACTGTCGGAGCATGGAGACATGAGCATACTTTTTTTCTTTCCATAGTTATGTCCTCATTCTATGTTGGAACTACTTGAAGCGTGTGACCCTTACTACTCATATTCTATCGTAACTTTTTTCCTTTCCATAGTTATCTCCTCATTCTATGTTGGAACTACTTGAAGCATGTGTTACTACTCATATTCTATCGTAACAACATGATTGGCGTTGTGTAAACTTCACAAGCACATGGATCGCACAGTAGTATAGAAAATATTATTCCCTCGAGGGTCGGGATGAAAATTAAAATATTGATCACTAAGGTAATTTAGACTTTTAACAATTGAAATTCCCCTTAAAACCCTAGCCTATCTCTAGGTCTAAAGTTAAAATTCTGAAATCTTGAATTACCCACCATTAATTTTCACTTCTCAGTTCATTAATTAGTGATTAATGTCAATATTTAGTAGAGCTCTACACTAAACTTGCATTAAGCTCACAAGAAATCAAATCAAGGCAACAATACTCATAAATATAACATGAAGATTAACTCAAATCCATAGACTGATTCAAATATATACAAATCCAACTCTGAAATCTAAATTAAATACTCACTCATGTTGTTCAATACAACCAAAGGTAAGAAATAGATGGAAGAAATCAAATAATAAATACTAAGAATTGAAAAACTAAGAAGAAAATAGTAGAAAAATAGCCTAAACTTATGAAGAAGCTAGTTCTTTGCACATGAAAACTCCAAACCCATTCTTCTCTGCAATAGAACCACCAAATTATGCCCTCCTTTCTTTCTTTTCTCTCCCTTTTTCATCACCCTTTTGTCACTCTCTTAAAATGGTAAGAAAATGATGCTTAAATACCCCTTGGAGAGAAGCCTCAGTGAGTTAGGATGGTCTCATTCATGTGAGGAATAAATTGGAGTGGCCTACATCTTTTGATAAGATATAGCTCATATTCCACAAGTTATGGATCTAGTTGTGGTTTCTGATGTGAAACTTCAATATAAATATCTGGCGTCCCACAAGTTTTGAGATGAATTATGAAATGGGCTATTTCCTAAAGAATAATTTCACTTCTTTCCAATTTAATTACTTACACCTTCAACCCTTCAAATCATCATCTTTTTTTCCCAAAGGTAAAGAAATAAACAAATTTAGCCCAAAAATACAAAATATGAAATATAAACAAAACAAAAAGGTAAACGTGACTAAAATAAATCAAATGAAGTGCAAAATGAATGCAAATCAAATATAAATTCCCTATATGAAATGCTTGCATCAATTGGCTTTTCATCATATTAGCTATACATCATATTAACTATAAGTTCCATACCATCCTTTAACTTACTTTCATAAGGTAAACCTAGACAACTAATTGACTCTGCCATCATTTTTCTTTTAATTTTATTCTTTTCCTTTCATTGACTAACACTACACATCTAATTTTACTCTTCGTAGCTTAAGTCTTCATTCACCCGTCTTATCAATCTCTGTTTAATAAAGATGTGACCTATTCTCCCTGCTTTTCAGTGTCTTGTAAGATGTCTACCTAAAATAACCATTGGTATGGATATTGACCAAGAGTCACTGCTTCTCTTGAACCATTGAAACCCTAACAAGATTCTCACCATGCTCAGTACACATGTACTTTCTCAAATCCATGTGATTGGGAGCTATTATCTTACTTTGCGTTACTACCGAAGTCCTAAAACCACTACTTGACTGTCTTAGGTGACAAGATGTGTACAGTGTTAACTAGGTGCCAAATGCCTCATTTACCATTCCTCAAGATTATAGAGTGAACTAAGGTCTCGATTTGACATGACTG
Organism: Hevea brasiliensis; assembly: GCF_030052815.1. NCBI lineage: Eukaryota > Viridiplantae > Streptophyta > Magnoliopsida > Malpighiales > Euphorbiaceae > Hevea > Hevea brasiliensis. The sequence goes on from NW_026615162.1 coordinate 47,126, forward strand.
AATACTTTCATATTTTAAAGCAACCCAATCATGAAACTTTAAAACCAAACTTCCTATTACTCCTTTGGAATGGAAATTTCTTGACTTTTATCTGAAATGTCCTATGTCCAAACATACTTTCTGACACATTGCGTGTTAGTTGTGTGTGTGCCCTAGAGCATGCACTAATCTTGTAACTTGTAAATAACATTGTAAATAAATTAATGGCAATAAACATTTCATTTAAATGTTGTATATGTATAATATCATATTTATTTGAAATTGTCCATTAGTAATATGTTGTATATTCTATTCTTATGAGATAAGAACATGAGTGACAGAATATATGGGACATTTGCTATAAATCAGAGTTTGCAGCTGAAGGATATTTTGGTGGGCACATTATTATATCCAAAGAGCTGTCATCTCTGTTTATCTCCATTGATCAGTATGAGATACTGAGGTATATGGAATGGTGAATCTCATGCCATCTGATATGAGATATTAGAATAAACACAGTGGGCACTTATGAGATAAGTAGGTCAAACTTGTGACATACGGATGACATGAACATGGCGTTTACTCGAGTCAATAAAATGTTATCTGTGTCGTACTAGTGCATATAATTCTCAGACCTGAGATGACACAGTTGTCTCTTATATGGGCGGTTTGAGTTTGATACCACTTACATATATGTACTATGTATGGATATTTCGGTGTGTGTTGGCTCAGATTGGTCATATGTTGGGACAGGTGTTTAGTTAAGAGGGGATTCGTAGACTTGAGTAAACAGGGTTAAAAGTCCTATGCGGATTTGAGTTGTTCTTGACAAGATTAAGTTCCTGGCCATGATGGATGACTTTGTCAGGAAAGGTGTTTCCTAATGGTAAAGTCTTATATGTCAAGAATTAAATCTCAAATGAGTGCATAAGATTCCATGATAAGGGGTTTGACTCTACCATGACCCTTAATTGGATTGGGACATAATACGAAAGGATTTTAGTGCATGATGACGTATGATTAAGGGTTCATATTTAAGGTATTCTTTATTACTAATTGGATGGCCATGGCATGTTATACTACGTGTCAACCATTGTCTATGAGATGCCTAAAATGATTTGGAGAAATCATTTAAGGTGAGGAAGAGTTCCAATGATATTAAGAGTTAATATCATTTCTCATTGTCAATTAGTAATAAGCCTAGTAAGTCATATACTTACACAAGTTAACCACCAAGTTAATTATAATTTAATTAATTAATTAAAGAGTTTAATTAATTAATTAAATAGATTTGGTTTGCAATAAAATTGCAAAGTTCCTAACTTAACTTGAAACTAAATCTAGGATATTAAATGTATTAAATAAATTAGATTTATATTTAAAAAGTTTAAGTATGAATTTAATTGTGAAATTAATTAATGGAGATTAATTAATTAATTAATTTATGAGTGATATAAATTAATTTGAGGGAGAAATTATATTTTTGGGTTGAGAACTCAAAAATGCATACAAGGGAATTTTGGTAATTTTACAAGGTGACACGTGGCACTCAAATAGTGTGTCATTTGTCTTTCATGTGATGGAAGATGATATTTGATAATTTAATCTTGGCTTGACATTTGCCTTAATGAGATTAAGACAACATAAAAGCAAGATTAAATAGGATCATGACATGTGGCACTTATTTAATGCTTTTTGTCTCTTGCATATAAACACAAGATAAGAAGAAAATTGGTTCTTCTTCTTCCTTCCCACTTTGGATGGCACAAGGGAGCTCTCTCTCTCTCTTAATTTTTCTCCATTGATTCTTGAGAAAAAGCTCAATTGCTCTTGAATAAAAAATTCTAGAAATTGTTTCTAGCCTCCTACATCCATAAAAACATCACCTAAAGACACATACCCTAATTGTTAGTGGTTGGCAAGCATCAAAGAGAGGATTTGGGGTTGCCTAAGGTGATCTTAGTGGTACTTGTGGTGGACAAGCTAAAGGAGCTACGATTGGAGCTTTAGAGACTACCAAAGGGAGCAAAAAGTGTGATTCTACGCCTTTGAGATTAGTCTTTTTCAATCCCTCATTTAGTTAGGGTTTATTAGGTTTAAATGTTAAACCTCAATCCTTGATGGCAAATGAATCCAAAATGTATGCTAAAGGTGTGTTTTGGCATGTTTTAGGGCATTAGAGATTGGCTAGGTTCATAACTCATCTTGCTTGTTTATATAGAAACTTAGATAAATTTTTGAATTCCAATCTTCTAAAGCCCTAAACACGCTTTCCAATGCCAACATTAGGCACTTAGATTCAAGCTCCACCACTTCTTTTGTCACAATATTATTCCTATTTATACATAAACAAATGATTAACACCTTGCTCATAACGTTGAACTTATACCAACTATGACTTTCTAATCCCTTTTCATATCTTTTGACTTTTATTTATTCTTCCTTTTTTTGTCTTTATCATTGATACTCGTCTCAACCTAGTGCTTTTCACCTTTAACTTTGGCCTCTAGTTTGGGGCTTGCAGAATGCTAGTAAGCTTAAGTTGCCACCTTATTTACTCATACTCTAGCTTTTTTAGCCTTACGCTCCTAGCCTTGGAGACACTTGTTCTAAGTTCTTGCATTCAGATTAACCCTTTAAGTAGTTTAGGCACTAAGATCGAGGTTCACTATGGCTCTTATCCTATCATGTCACCCATCACTTATTATTTCCCAATTTATCAAGATATGGCACACAAACCCTAAAATCCTACACCAAGTTATATGGTTAAGTATGCCATAGCGTTATTCACTAATTGGAGAATTGTGTTATCACTGTAAGACATAATTGTGAATATACCATATGTATGGTCGAGTATCTCTTTGTACTTTATTTACGGTATTTCATCATTAATTTTAACAAAGGATAAAAAATATAATGATTAATGTAGTTAAACAAGATCCATATCATGATTCAAATTCTCAATTAAATAAATTTTAGCCATCAAAATAACAATTCATAATTATTTATACTTATATATATATATATATATATATATATATATATATATATATATATATATATATATATACCCTTAAAAACTTTAAAGTTCAAAATCTCAAGGCTCAATTTTCTTTCTCTTCCATTATCTATTACTATTCTCATTTTTTTTTTCTTTTCATTCTATTTCACAATTAACATTGGTGATTTCATTTATAGAATTTTAATTAAACTTTGATATTTAGTATAAATGAATGAAAAATTTGATGAAATTTTTTATTAATTTTTAATGACTTGTGTTTTATTTTGGTAATTATATTCATATATAAATTGTAAACATATAAATTTTTCTTGAAATTTCAAGTTATTACTTTTGTAATTTTGTGTATGTTTGGATTGGAAACTAATTAATAGTAAAATTTTAAGTTAGTAAAATTAGAAAGTTAATAACATAGTAAAAATAAATTTACTAATACGTATTTTATGAAATAAGGTTTTTAAAATTTAGAAGCTCCATTTTCAACTACAATTGAAAGTGACCACTCATTCTTTACAAGAGTAAAGAAAAAAAAAACATAAAGTTTTCTTCCCTCTTATGTCAATTTTTGGTTCCGCCACTGTTCCAAGGATTTAATAAATGAGTAGTCATGTATCCTAATAGATGCATAACATTATTACTTTCTCGTGCTTGCTGGTTGCATGACCTATATGCCAAAGTATGAATTTGAATGAAAAAGAACTTATCTTCGCTGTCCCATTATGTGTCAGTGAGAGATATTAGAAATCTGATTCAGTCTATACATTCCTATGATGGGCCAATTGAGTCTAATTAATGCATTCGAGTAGAGCATAAAAGGACCTTTTAGTAGCTATTTTTCATTTTTAGAAAATGAATGGTTCATAATTAATATTATTAATTGAAAGAGCTTAATTAGGTATTAATTGGGGTAATTAATGGAGGAATTGAGATTCCTTTAAATATGGCTATTAAGTCTTGAAAAAGGAGATTTCCTTAGGACAAAAAAGTTAGTTTAAAAAAAATATGGAGAGTGCTAGGAAAAGAGAAAGCCAAGAAATTTTTAGTGGAAAGATTTATCCTTATGGAAAATTGCAATTTCAATACCTATTCTTTTTTTTTTTCATTTAGAGGCTTTTAGGCTATGGAATTGTGAGCCTTTTCCAAACATAGTCGAGCACTTAATTCAGAGGAAGTGTTTGGTACAATATTAAAAAATTGAATATAAAGTGTTACTCTTGTGAAGTAATTGTTAAGGGGATAAAAAATAATTAATGGTGTAACAATTAATGATATTTGGTAACTGTTGCAGAGGTTTTGCGATCGCTAAGCAATTCTATCCAAGTGGAAAGTAAGAAGTTAGCACTTTAATTGAGGAAAAATTTTAAAAAAAATATTTTGGAAAATTTTTTATTTTTTTAAAAAATATTTACCACTTCTAATCCAAAAAACCAAGGTTCAGAGTTCATATACGTGTGGGGAAGGTGTTATACATCTCATAATCGTCTCTAAACAGGGTAGGTAGATTTAATAATGTGCTTACAATAAAAAAATGTCAACAATATTAAAATACATTTTAAATTATGATATTTATTTTTTATGTTTGTTTAGAAAATAGTTGTAATGCATCAATGTAGGAACACTTAAATGTCTAACTATTAGGGAAAGTCAAATATAGAAGTAAGTCGTCTCGACCCAACCTATGGGCCGGACCGGCACTAGGACCTGAGCCAGCCTAAAGCCCCCGAGGCTTGTAGTAAACCTAACTATTCCTTAACTCAATCCTAAGGCCCATATTGAGCCCAATTTCAAGAAATCAACTGGACAGAGTTCGACCATAACATGGACCACCCAACGGAGAGTTTTTGACCCATTCGACCTGTAAGCACAATATATATCAAATTGGGGAGCTCAGCTCACCCTCCACATACTCATCATGTCATAAAATCAAATGGAAACTCAGCTCACTCATCCAATCCAATCATATATGCATTTAATAGATTTACAGATCTAACATGGCATTATATTACAGACTCAAATCAAATAAAATACTTCTAACACAGAAGTTCTAGAATTTAGTAAAGTTATAAAAAATATAACAGATATTACTAAATGACCTGCGAAGAAGAGAGGCAGGTTAAAACTCAACAAGAAATCTCCTGTATCCTGAAAAAATAAGATGAACAGAAATGAGCACTCACTCAGAGAGTAAAATACTAATTTTAAGTATAATTTCTATAGCTATCTAAGGCTAGTGCACCCTAAGGGATGGAATGCAACACCTTCAAAGATTTCATACAAGTCACATCACAGACAACAAGAAGGTAATTTGGAGCACTCACACACCCATATAATATTCAAACAATATATATATATATATATATATATATATATATATATATATATATATATATATATATCTATATATGGGAGCTTATCCCCTAAACAGCTCTCTTAAATCCAACCTCTGCTAGTGAGTACATCTCAAGTAAGACTTTCTCTTAATAGTCCAAATGCGAGGGCTAGAAAGATCAACTCGAGCCGTGCCTACCCCGTCTTAACCAAAATAGAATCGAGTCCCAGCAAGTCAAGCTCCAGCCGCGTTTATCCGTCCTGCCCATATCTAATATCACAACACACAGCTCCAAATTATCATAAAATAGCATCCATATTCATTTCATCAATTAAAAATGTAATATAAAGCGTGCCTACTATGTAAATATATATTTATAAGTGATGCATGAACATACCTTGAATATATATAATATTGAAATTATAGTTAAAATTAATATTTTACTCACAAACGTAAACCGAGGTCACTGTGGCTGCTGGGCAGAGGAGGAAGGCTGTCCCGACTCACCTGACAATTACATTACAATTATTTAATATAATTGACTCAATACAAGCTTAAAAATAATAAAAAATACCATAAGTTGTGCCGAAAATCTGACAGAGTTTTCCCTATATCTAAGACCTACCCAACCTGCAAAGTAGTTCAAATCACACTTCTAAAGCCACACTTCATCTCAACAACAACACATGGCCCCTCCTGGGCCTTCCAACTTAGGCAAATCTCATATAATCTAACAATTCAATTATAAGGTTTAAAACCGATATTTTGCAAAAGTCATTCTAGCTAGCTTTAAAAATTCTAAAATTTTATCCCGCGGTCCTTAACAATATTATAGAGCTAACGCAAATGAATTATAATTTTCTAGCTACCCACTATTTTATGGAATTTTATTCTAAACCCAGCACTATAAAAGAACTAGGAGTTTGGGTTTACCAATGCCAATTCTGTAGCTTGCAACGCATCCGGGGCGTCTGAAAATGATGGAGTAGCCTATAACTTTGACCCGGTTCCTAAGTGATTTCGACAGCTTGTCTGCTCGGCTCGAAATTGCAGATCTGGGCGACGATCGAATTGCCACAAAACGAAAATACCCACGCAAAACCCACAATACCAAGAGTTAGACTAAAATATTTATATTTATATATAAAATAATTATTTAAAAATTAGGAGTGTTACACAAGTGAAGCGACCTAAAAGTGAATTTTGTCTCCACTTTATTATTTTTTTTAATTTTTACTTTATTAATAATATAAAAAAAGGTTGTTGATTCTTTTAATATTGATGTTAAAAAAAGTATAAGAAAATAATTAAAATAACAAGGTTAAGGAATAAAAAAGGGGCATTTAAATTTGACAATTAGTGAATTTTGATAAGAAAGAACCATAATTCTAAAATATAAAGGCCCAAAAAGTAATTTTGCAGGAAAAATAAAATTGGATCTAAAATCTTTTATCAAAAATTAAATTTGTTTAAATTTAAAATGGGTATCCAGAAAAAAAAAAGTATATCAAGTCCGTTGCATGAATTTGAATGTTGAGCCATACCTTCAAAAGTAAAAACACTTTTAAGAAAAATAAATATAAATTTTTTTATTTTTGATAAACATGATTCAATTATTATAAATAAAAATTGAACTAATTTGGATCAAGACTTTTATCTATTTTAATTAGTATCACGATTAAAAAGAATGTGTTAATTAATATCTAAAAATTTGACCCATAAGCAAGTGCTTTCACATAATAAATCAAAGTTCCATCATCGTGTTAACCAACCACAATCTTAATACAAATCAATCAACCAATGTGTAAATGCACACTTTTATTATTCTTTGATTTTGCTAAGCATAATTTAATAATTATAAACAAGAAACTGAATTAATATAGACCAAGTCTTTCATTCGTTCAGTGTCCTGATTAAAAGGAATGTGTCAATTAATGCCTAAAAAATTTGACCATTAACAAGTACTCTCATATAATAAATCTAAGTCTCATTATTGGATTTAATCAATTACAATCTTAATACATATTAATTAATTCAATTAATTAATAAATATGTAAATGCACAAATTTTCTTACTTATAAATTTGCTGAAAACTTGATAGAGTTTCTCTTAAAAATTGAACATTTTCCAACTTTCAAAAGATGCAATTTGCACAAAATTGATCTTCTGGCCTGTATATTTATTCACACATCTCGTTTCTCAATATGAACACCACATAAAAACAATAAATAAAATGAGCTCATCTTGATGTTGTTCTATGTTTTAAAGTAAGGTCTTAATCTAAGAGGAATGGACTTAAATGCTTTTAATGGCTATTACCACTAGCAAATTATTTTTATCTATTTTACTTTTCTAAAATTAAATTCTAAAAGATGAAAAAAAGTGGGGAATCTTTATTTGAAAGATAGTTTTGAAAAGAGATTTTAGCAATCAAAAGGACTTCATAGTTTTTAAAAGAGATTTTAGCAATCAAAGGGACTTCCCAATTAATTTGTATTAAATTAGATAGTCCAAGGGGCGTCCTCTATTCATGTAGTTAAGGGTGCTCTTACATCCAGTAAAAAAAAAAAAATTGAAATATATTTTTTACCAAAAAAAGATTTTTTTGTTAATTTAAATTTTAATTAATTAATTTAGATAATTCAAAAGGTGGCCTCTATTTAAGTAGTTAAAGGTAACCCTATAACAAAAAATTTATATATATATTTTTATGCAAAAAAAAAGATTTTTTGTTAATTTAATTTTTTAATTAATTTAGATAATTTAAGGAGTGTTCCGATAACCACCAAAAAAAATTTTAAATATAATTTTTTTAAACAAGGTTTTTTTTTATTTAATTTTTTTAATTAATTAAGATAATTCGAGGGATGCTCTCCTATTCAAATAGTTAAGGGTGTACCTATAACCACTAAAAAAAATAATAATTTTATAAAAATAATTTTAATTTAAATAGTTGAAGGAACTCCTAAAATTATATATAAAAAAGTTTTATTTAATTTAACTAATTAAAGGGTACCTCTTGGAACCTAAACTTTCAAACCCACGTCTTAATTATCAGTATTTTAATAAACAATAAACTATGTAAGCATAACCAAATGTCAACACAAATAGAATCTACACCAATTCATAATCATCAATATAATACTCTTAAAACCAAGGAAAAATCATGATATGAAAATGAAAGGCATCACAACCTCACACAAAGACTGAAGCATTAACTTTCACTACCAGGATGGGAATCAAAATGTCATCTTTAGAGGATTAAAGCAACCACACGAACCCTACAAAGTGCAAACAAAGTATTCATCAACAATAATGAATTAATGAATGGCATTTTAAGAAAGGAATGGATGGAGCTTAAATAAATATATAGAAAAAAAAAAAATCCCCACCTCACCTACACTAGTTTTTCCGATTACCAGCAACACACCTTCAATCTTAGTATCAGTTTTTTAATAGCATTCAGGACGTAATCACAGCATGCGAAAAATCATCATATTACAATTACACTATCAAGTTCCAATAACAAACAAAACCACATTCCGCTCAGAGAAGGTTCTTCAATCATTCACATTTAATAAAGCAGATTTCAGAGCATCCAAAAACACAATCGAGAGACATTATATTATCATTCTAAACATTGTAATATGAGTTTAAACAATGAATACCCAAATGAACTTCTTCGGCAACGGTGAGTTTCTGCAGCAGTTTGCTAGTGTTGCTAGGATACAGCAGAGGCCACCGATTGAGGACGGGTCTGAACTGGAGAGAGACTCTAGCGTGGCATTCTATGTAGGATGAGAATGGCGTTAAGGTGAACGAAGGGATCTTCTGGTTCTCTGAAGAAATGGGTCAGTGTGTCAAACATGTGTTGTGTGCATGGTGTGTGTCTTTGTGGGTCTGCATCCTTCAATAGCTAAGTGTGGTGCTGCATGACCGAGTAGAAGGGAACAGTTGGGAGTATAGTAGATAAAATGGGTGGAAATCGAAAAAGAAGAGAATGATGAAGGGGCTATGACTAGCAAGATAAGATGGAACCAAGTAGGCGTTGAAAGGAATCGTGAATGCTGGCATTGAAGCGTGAAAAGGCTATTGGTCGAAGAGGACAGAGGGCTCTATTTCAATTGATGTAATGCTCTGCTCATGGTCTGCAAGAGGGATTTGAAAATACTGTTAAACGGGCATGTGAGGGTTGAAATAGAAGTGAAATCGAAGGAGTTTCTGAGGGAAAATGGTGGTCTGTTTCAGGGGAGTAGCATGGGCATTTTGTGGAAATTATTGAAGGTGAGATTGAAAGCAGCTGGGCTAGGCTGTCTGCGTTTTGGGTTTAGGGGTAGTGTCATTTTTGGTGAAAGGAGAGGTATTTTTTAAGATTTTAGATTTTTTTTTTTCTAAAGAGCAAAGGAGAATAATTAATTTATTAAATTTAATGGTGAAAACTAGATAAAAGGAAATTTAACCTTACTAAAGAATAAGGGTAGAGATTATTGTACTAATTTTGATCTCTTTTTACTTTTATTATTCTTCATCTAATATGGTGAAAATTAAACCTCAAAATATTTAAGAGCTAAGATTAATTAGTGACTTTTTTATTTATTACCGATCTAGAGTCTAAATTTATTCTCACAAAATAAAGGGTCAAGATTAAAAATATCTAATTATATTTTTATTACTTTAACTAACTCTAAATACGATGGTCAATATTAAATTTTGAAATTTCGATAAAATTAAATTAAAGTTGAAAGGAAATTGGAATTAAAATTAAAATCCAATTAAAAATTATAATTACCTAAATTTAAAAATTAAATTTAAAGTTAAATTAGAATCAAAATGTGAAATGAAATTAGAATTAAAGTTATTACTTAAAAATAACTACTCGATTAATAAAATTACATTGTTGAATTTTTCAGTTTTTTTTTTAATTTTTTTAATAATTCAAATAAAATATAATGTCTATAATAGGATTTTAATTAAAAATTTGAAATAAAGTATAATATTACACTATTTATTAAACTTTATTAATCTGATCCAAAAAATTAGAGGGTTAAATATTAAGTAAGTCAAAAGTTAATCTATTATTTTATAGCATTCAAACAATATTAATAATTGGTAAACTGGGCATGTTTCCCACCAAAATTTTCCAATCGAAGCCTAAAGTTTCCCACGTAAAGTTATAGGTAAGGCGCGCGCGTGGAAAAAATGACAGTACAACATTGTTATTAAAACAATGATATGTGGACGTAAAAATTAACTGGACATTATTAAATTTATTATTAAATAATAATTTAACTAAAATTTTTAAATATTTGAATATTTATTTTTTGATTTATATTTTAATAAATATTTTTTTTTTAATAAAATAGTAAATAAAAATTTAGGTGAGAGAAAGCTTTCTGAATTTATGATGAAAGTATATCATTAATCTCATTAGGGGACTTTAGGTTACTTATCCAGAAACAATTGTCAAATTGTCTTAATGGATAAAATATTCATTTATATATAATAATTTCACTGTAATGGATATAATTTAGCGGTAAAAACGTGATTTTTGTATTAATTCTTATACTGGACTCTCAGCAAACACTTATTTTCATCCATTTTTATTTAATATAAATATTCTAAATTAGTTATATCTTTTACATGACATTATCTAAAATTTGAAAATTTTAATTGTCAAAAGGTAAACTTTTTAAATGACAAACTGTTGATTAAACTCATTTAAGTTTTTTTTTTTATTAAAAAGTGAAAAAAAAAATTAATGCAAGGCAAAAATTAGAATAATAAATGTATAAAAATCCATGAAAATCTTTGAAGCCTTATCAGTTGGAAAAATTTAATGGGCAGAAAGCTGCCACACAAATGCCCGTTTTTGGCTTTGTCCGTCACCACCAAATATATCTTCCCCTTCTTTCCAGTCGCAAAGTCTCTCTCTCTCTCTCTCTCTCAGAATTCCCCAAATTTGCATGAGAAGAGAGTTAAGTGCTATTAACATTACTATTTGTTTCGATTGATTTGTCGAATTCTCACAATTATTGGGCAGATGAAGTTGTGGAGGTAAAATTAAATTCTCTTTAGAGCTCTATTTTGATGGGTTCCATGGTGGTTCTTGTAGGAAGCATGCCGTCTCTGGCTTCCTTGATTAGCTTAGGAAGCGTTAATGTGGCGGCAGCCACCACTAGTTCATCGGAATCTTCTTCTTCTTCTTCTTCTTCTTCTTCTTCTTCACTTGTTAGGAGAGTTTCTTTTTCTGAACGGAGTGCCAAGAGATGGCATTGTGTCTGTAAATATTCAGTCACTACCACAGATTTCATTACTGAGCAAGGAAATGTGGTGTCTTTTGATTCTAATAATTCATTTAGAGCAAGCAGTAATGGTGATGCGGATAGCGAAATCTTAATTAAGCCTGCTTCAAAGCCTGTATTGAAATCTTCTCTAGACTTTAAAGGTGAATCCTTTAGGTATGAGCTCCGTTGAGTTGGACCCTTCGAGGATTCTGATGATGAACGAGAAAGATATGAGGTGATTGAGTCTATTGGGGAGGTGTTGGAAAAGGCTGAAAAGCTTGAAACTCCTAGCACTGCTAGGAAAGATAATGGAAATGTAAATAAAATCTCACCATCTAACGTGGGTGCTAACTCGAGAGTTGCTAAATCTGGGAATTCAGCGGCTTTTCGCAAAACTAAAACTTTGAAGAGTGTGTGGAGGAAAGGGGACACTGTGGCAAATGTGCAAAAAGTTGTCATGGAAGTTCCTAAGACTAATAATAAGGCTGTGAAAGAAGGACCTATAACAGGGGAAGGGACAAAGCTAGAATCTCAACGTAGCGTTCCTTCAAGGCCTGTGCAGCTACCCCTGAGACCTCAACCTAAGTTACAGGCTAAGCCTTCTGTAGCTCCTCCTTCTATTATGAAAAAACCTGTTATCTTGAAGGATATGGGGGCAGCTCGAAATCCACTAGTTGGTGATGAATCTGATTTGGGTGCCACAAAAAGTAATGGACGGCAGCCAATTTTAGTTGACAAATTTGCCCGCAAAAAATCAGTTGTTGATCCTCTAATTGCTCAGGCAGTTTTAGCCCCCACAAAACCAGCAAAGGGCCCTGCCCCTGGAAAGTTCAAAGACAGAAAGAAAAGTGTTTCACCTGGAGGGCCAAGGAGACGAATTGTTGATGATGATGTTGAGATTCCTGATGAGGAGACATCGGAGCTCAATGTCCCTATTCCAGGTGCAGCTACTGCAAGGAAAGGGAGGAAATGGAGTAAAGCTAGCCGAAAGGCTGCTAGACTCCAGGCTGCCAAAGAGGCAGCTCCAGTCAAAGTAGAAATTTTAGAAGTTGGGGAAAAAGGTATGTTGATTGAGGAATTAGCCTACAACTTGGCCATCAGTGAAGGTGAAATTCTTGGGTATCTGTACTCAATGGGGATTAGACCTGATGGGGTGCAAACTCTGGGCAAGGATATGGTAAAGATGGTATGCAAGGAGTATGATGTGGAGGTCATAGATGCTGATCCTGTTGGATATGAAGAAATGGCAAGAAAAAAGGAAATTCTTGATGAAGATGATCTGGACAAACTGGAAGAGAGGCCTCCTGTCCTTACTATAATGGGGCATGTGGATCATGGCAAGGTCTATAAGCATTCTCTATCTTCTTCTTCTTTTTCCTCCCTCTTCATCCTTGGTTTTAATTTGAATATGCAAGGAAAAAAATTTATATTTTTGAAGAATTTGCTTATACCTGTTGTGTGTTTATTTGCATGGCAGACGACTCTATTGGATTACATTCGTAAAAGCAGGGTATGTGGAAACTTCATAATCTTGATACTAATTTTTGAATTGTTTTCCCCTTGATGCCCAATTGCCCGTGAATAAATTTGAACTTCTAACTTTTCTAGGCTATTCTCCCTTTTGTGATAAAATTTTATGGCGTAATATAGAATGAAGTCCAGTAAAACATCCATCATTCTTGAGCTTGATATTGGGTTAATTGATTTTTGAAGCTATATGTGGTCAGTTCTAGCATGACATATAGATAATTCAACTGAATCCTGACAGCTAGGTATTTACAGGTTGCTTCTTCAGAAGCTGGTGGGATTACACAAGGAATTGGAGCATATACAGTTCTGATACCTGTTGATGGGAAGTTACAACCTTGTGTTTTTCTTGATACTCCTGGCCATGAGGTAAGCTGCAAATCTTATTTTCCTTGCAAAATGGGTAAAAAGACTTGATAACTTATATCTAGTGTGCATTATCATTGTTTAAGCAATTGATAACTTCTTATGTGTTTTATATAATCAACTCTGCTGTAATGAGTCTGTACTTCCTTGCCTTTAGATGATATCTTTATCATCTGCTCCTGTAGGCATTTGGAGCAATGAGAGCTCGTGGAGCAAAGGTGACTGATATTGCAATTATTGTGGTGGCTGCCGATGATGGGATTCGCCACAGACAAATGAGGCCATAGCTCATGCCAAAGCAGCTGGAGTTCCTATTGTAATCGCTATAAATAAGGTATGCCAACTACTTTTTTGCACTTGAAAATGCATATGGTTTAACTGGTACTGGCATGAGGACTTGCTAACTCTCCATGGAAATGATTTCTTCCCCACCAGATAGATAAAGATGGAGCTAATCCAGAAAGAGTCATGCAAGATCTTTCTTCAGTTGGTCTCATGCCAGAAGACTGGGGTGGTAACATCCCAATGGTCCAGGTGTTTTTTCTAACTTGTTTATCTTTATTGCATTTATCTTTTGTGCTTTATACTTTTTTGGATGAATCTTATATTCTGCTATCTCCTCTTAACAGATCAGTGCTCTCAGGGGAGATAACATAGATGATTTATTAGAAACTGTTATGCTAGTCGCTGAGGTCAGTTAAATTTAATTGGCTGCTGGCTAGTTGATGTTGGTGTTTTTCTTGCAATATGCAACAAATAATTCAAGTCTGCTAGCTGTTTTGTTGTGAAATATGGATTCTTGGACCTAATATATTTTTGATATTTGTGAGACTTATCTCTCTTGCGTCCATACTGGCCCGTAAGCAAGACATTATAGATAGGAATTTTTACTACTAGTTTCTGGCTGTAGTTGTAATGGAAAGAATAACCTTTTGTCTAAGTATGATATCTTATAATTGTCTCTTGAAATTTTCCATGTGGGCTTGTACTGTTTTTTGAATTAACTATCTGATTTAATGAATAGAGCAGCAAAAGGACATTCAGAAATATACGTGTGCACAGAGATATGTACTTGGAGCAACAAATTTCCTAGATAGGGGCATAAACGGACCGAACCAAGTCGAGCTTTAAAGAGTTCAGGCTTGGTTCGTCAAAATTTTTTCGAACTCGAGCTCAACTTGTGTCACACTCGAGCCAAATATCTATATGGTCAAGTTTGGCTTGTTTAGAAAATGAGCTGTAAACGAGCCAATTCAAACCGAGCTTTTTATTGAATTGAGCATCAAGTGGCTCGACTCATTTACAAAGTGAGTTTTAGGTTTATAGATATGAAGTTCAAATTACGTAATTTTGATTAGCTCTCAGATAAAATGTAAATTTAAATTACAAATAACTATATTTAATAAATACATTTTATATATTGATTATATCATAATTTTAAACAATATATTATTTTTAGAACATTGCTAAATAAAATAATAAATATTTATAATATAATGAAATACAATAATTAATATAAATATTTTTATAAATGAGTCTGTTTACAAGCTTATTTTACGAGTTCACTCATGAGCTTGTAAATGAGCCGGTTCGCAAGTCTTAACAAGCTGAATACTACTAAGCTCAAGCCCGATTTGTTTATTAAACGAGTCTAAAAATTGAGTTCGAGCTTGACTCATTTTCTAAACGAGCCGAACCAAGCTGAACTTTTATCAAGCCGAGCTTTGAGCAGTTTGCGAACAGTTTGGTTCGTTTACAACAATGCTTATAGATGCAGTAGGATTCTGAGTGAATGCTTCTTAGAGATTCCCAAGAATTAAAAGGATGTACAGTGTGTTTAAAAATAGGCACATAGATGAAGGGAGAGTAGTTCTTGTGCTGATGCTATGGCTAATATAGCAGTGAACTTGCCATTGGATTGTCATCGTTTTGAGGTCTCATCTTGGGGTCTTCTTATTTTGTTATTTCATGATCTTTGTGGAGTGGTATGTCCTAGAAATGCTTTAGTGTAGTTTAAGGGAATTTAGTCTGTCTTGCTTATTAGTTACTCACCATCTTTGTGTTCTGGCCTATGCCTGATTGTTTCAGTTACAGGAGTTGAAGGCTAATCCTCATAGAAATGCAAAGGGTACAGTTATAGAGGCAGGTCTTCATAAATCTAAAGGACCAGTAGCTACATTTATTGTGCAGAATGGCACACTTAAAAGTGGCGATGTAGTGGTTTGTGGAGAAGCCTTTGGCAAGGTTGGTTAGTTGGAATTTGAAACGCCTGACACTTTCTTTACAGCTTTACACAATCTAAATGCTTAATTTTGAAATGTTAACCATTCTTGGAGAATTTATGTTGTCAGGTGCGAGCTTTATTTGATGATACTGGAAATCCAGTTGATGAAGCCGGACCATCTATTCCTGTGCAGGTTTGTTTATTAATTTTTATCATCTTTACTCGCATTTGAAGGGTAGCATGTTTGTAGGAGAACCTCTTCAGTATGATTTGATGATCTGTGGTAAATCAGAACATTGCAATGCTGACAATATTAAATTGAAATAATCAGAAGTGTAGTTATGCACTTTTATTTTCAAAAAAGACCCCCTAGTTTGGAAAGTTTTAACAGATTTAAGATTCCAGAGGGTTCATGCTCCATTCCAATCATCTTTGTTGTTTTTGTTTTTCTTGTTATTCCTTTGTGCTTGATAGTCAACTGAATCACTAAATTTTATCACTTTAATGTTGCTGTGGTTTTTTCAAATTTCTTTTGTATTATTTTTATCTCTTGATAATATGATTTATTATACTCAGTTAATAAATCTACTAAAATGGTTCTCTGTTCAGTATCATACAAAATATTTTAAAATTAAAAATCGAGGAAATGGGTAAAATGATGCCTTCTATTGAAGTTGTTTCCTTGGTTTTCAAATTGGTTGACTTGTATGGCTCTTCCAAACTTACCTTAAAAAAAATCTTTTACTCTCAACTGTAGGTTATTGGATCGAGTAATGTACCAATTGCTGGTGATGAATTTGAGGTTGTTGCCTCCCTTGATATTGCACGTGAAAAGGCTGAAGCACGTGCAGAATTATTGCGAAATGACCGTATATCGGCTAAGGCTGGGGATGGAAAGGTTACACTTTCTTCCTTAGCATGGGCTGTTTCATCTGGAAAGCTTTCTGGACTAGACTTACATCAGTTAAATATCATAATGAAAGTTGATGTTCAGGTATGTATATTTGTTACAGCTTATAACACTGAAAAAAAGGAGTCCTTGTGTCATTTTCTTGTTCAGCTAAACATGGCTTGGCTTTTATGCAATATGCTAGCTTTTAGTTTGTCTCTGCATGGGATCGTTATCAAATCCTGATTGTAGAATCTTATGTTCATATGATGAAAAGATTTTTGGACAGATCTATACAAATGCCGCTCCACTCGGGTGAAATTTAAAATTATCTATTAACTGACAAGTTTGGAGATTCACCAAATATGAATGCATGCAAAATTAAACATTTGCATTCATAATACATTCACAAAACAACTAATAAGACAAAATTCTTTAAATATAGTTAACGAATTAAGTTTTATAAATTTATGTAAACTACTTCACTTAGCGGAGTTTTGAATTGTCTATAACAAACATATATTGATCTTTGGATTTTGGATTAAATTTCAGCAAATTTGATCCAAAATCTTTTGAAGGGGAATGAAATTTTCAGCACTGCATTTGTTGCTTCACAATAACACCAACTAAGCCTGAATCCCAAACTAGTTGGGACCTTTGTTGCTTCACAGTGATGATAACTACATTTGCACACATATGCATGCTAATGCCTGTGAACTTATGTTTTGTTGCACTGAGTTATTAGCAAAATATATTAAATCAGATCATAAGCAAGGTATACTATCTGCAAAGAAACTAAAATTTCCTGATTATAACTAGGATCTATTGAAGCTGTCAGACAAGCCTTACAGGTGCTCCCCCAAGATAATGTCACCTTGAAGTTCCTCTTGCAAGCAACAGGAGATGTAAGCACCAGTGATGTTGATCTTGCCATTGCTAGTGAGGCTATAATTTTAGGATTTAATGTCAAGGCACCAGGTTCTGTCAAGAGCTATGCAGAAAACAAAGGTGTTGAGATTCGCTATATAGAGTTATCTATGATCTCATTGAAGATGTACGAAATGCAATGGAAGGACTTCTGGAGCCTGTTGAGGTTAATTCAAAAGCATTATTTTCTACATCCTCATTTTTCTTTTTAATATTCTTGGGCAGCCTTTGGTAATGTTTATAGCAGATCTAATGAATATCTTGTTCTATTACATGGAACTGGGTGCATAGTTTGGATAATAACTTTTTAACTTTTGCTGCATCAAAAGTTTTCCAAAGTTGTGGTGTGTTCCGTTTGAGGTGTTTTGGATTGCGAGTTATGGGAGAAGGGAAGCTGTCAAATATGGTGTAGACTGACTTTTCTTGCATCGTAAATACCATTTTTGTCAATGTTTCTTAGCTCCTTTGAACATAATACAGGAACAATCTAAATAAGTGTTTCTATTACGTTCCATGTGTGAAGACTGAGGACTTATTTACTGACTTAGTAGTGACTCTGTTTATTGATATTTTCTTTTTCTTTTCCTTCCTTGTTTTGACACGCTTGTTTAGCATGCCGCCTTATTAGCATGCTAATTTTACTCTGTTACTGCTTTACAACATTTCTCACAAATGTCTTCCATTGAAAATGAAGTGTCCATGAAGCATATGCATCCAATTCTCATATGTTGATCTCTCTCTTTGATTTTTCCACCTCTTTTAGTTTTTGTATGGAAGTGAATGTGTTCCTTGGTGCAACGGTAAGATTACATCATTCTATCTTGGCAGATCACAGGTTCAAATCATAGAAAGTTAGAAACAGCCTCCTTTCAATTCAAGGAAGGTTGCATGCTTCTGATCTCTTCAAAACCCATGATGCAATAAGCCATTCATTGCTACCAACAAAGAGATATTGTTTGCCCCTATTTATTCGCATCGAACTCCTCCCATGAGTTATTCATAGTGATTATCATTGTAGTTAAATATGGATTTAAACCATGAACCTTATTGACTAGGGAGCATGTGCTGTTTCTTTGACCTCTGAATTTTTTATTATTAAAGATTTGCGCTTGAGAGTTGCATGTCTATTGATAGGAACAAAAAACAATTGGTTCAGCAGAAGTCCGGGCTGTATTTAGCAGTGGCAGTGGTCGTGTTGCTGGATGCATGGTAATGGATGGGAAATTAGTGAAAGGCTGTGGCATAAAGCTGATTCGAAATAAAAAGATGGTCCAGGTTGGTGTACTGGATTCCCTGAGACGAGTTAAGGAAATTGTGAAAGAGGTATGAATTTGAACCAGTATAGTTCTGTTTTCTGACAGTGGTTCAAATTTTTGGTGTTAATGTGTTTATCAATATTTGTAAGCTGTGCATTTAGTTAGTCATGGTTTCTATGTCATGCTTTTCTGGACCTGCATTTCGGATTTGATCTCAAATCACATCTTATGCGTTCAGGCGTGTGAAAGGAATTACTGGCCCAAAAATGTAATAACTGCTTAGGACTAAAGACTTCACAGAGGTTCATACCGTTGATCATCGGATATCTATAATTGTTTTTCTGTTTCTTTTTCCCCTTATGAAAGGTGATGATTACATTATTGGACACTTTTCAGTGGGATGCATGAACCTTTTATTTATTCTAAATACATTTCTGACTCTCTCGGCAATTCCATGAAATGGAGTGGAAGGTTGAACTCTATTTATCATGAATAACATTGCTATTGTATTTTAGTATGAATAACATTTCATTTTTAAGCAGGTAAATGCCGGGCTGGAATGCGGTATTGGGATGGAAGACTATGATGAATGGGAAGGAGGAGATATTCTCGAGGCCTTCAACACAGTTGAAAAGAAGCCGACCCTTGAAGAGGCGTCGGCTTCAATGGCAGCTGCACTGGAAGAAGCAGGAATTAACTTGTAGAAGAACATAACATACACGAGGCTTTAAAATTGGCAAATTTGCTTTCCCTGGTGGATACAAGAAAAGCATTAGAATTGAAACTACCAATCAAATCAATGCTCTAACATTGCTTAGCAAGAGGAATGTATAAATGGGTTAACCTTGGCATGCAATTTATTTCAAAGTGCCAAGTGCTTCAGAATCTGAGGTCTGAGCTTGCAGTGATTTTGTCCATTGTTGTATGCCTGTTTTATGTACACATCACATTTTAGCTTCTTTATGTAAAGAAGGAACAATCATGTAAGTTCCTTGACGATTATATGCCTCACAAATACTTTATAATTTCATTCAAAGAAGGTAAGAAAATTTTTTATAATAATTTAATCTTTGTACTTTTAATATTTGTAATAATTTAGTCATTGTTTCAATTATGGTTGATTACAGTGAATTTTAATCGGAATTATTTTGTTAACATGAAGTTAGAAATATACGTCAGAGACTAACTTATTTCTTATAAAAATAGAAAGACTAAACTGTAATTTTTATTATATCTTTTTAACTAAATTATAAAATACCAAAGACCAAATTTTTAAAAGTTGCTCAACTAAATGAGAGTATAAATCGAGAGTATAAATTTTCAAAATTAAAAATAAAATTAAAACTATACCACTTAAATATCATAAACTGAAATTATGCCTCTAAAATAAAATTTAATAGTAAATTAAATTGTCATTAATCTAAAGAATATTTTCAAGCTAAATGTAAAAAAAAAATTATAGAATGAAAATTTATTTAAAATTCAGGTCATTTATAAATAATAAGGTTCTTTTATTTGCAAATGGTAAATGAATTTAGTTGTCTTATTTCTTAAAGTGATTTCAAAATGTATAAATAGGGTATTATTATTATTATTATTATTATTATTATTATTATTTTTTGCTAATTTAATATGTATTTTGTGAATAAATATTTTTATAGAAAATAAATATAAAAATTATACACAAAAGTTTCATAATTTCAAAATAATTTTTTATAAAAATAAAATAACTATAAAATTTATCACCCTTTTATGGGATATTTTTTATAGTCTGTTCTTGAATTTTTGCCTCATATTTTACTTTTGTATATTAACTTTAAATTGTTACTAAAAAATCCCTAAATTTTACTTTTATTTTAAAAAAAATCTTTTTAATTTGTAATAGTAAGCTTTCATATTAAAAAATCTATCTAAGTTATAATATGACGTTTATAAATACAGTTTTAATATATTTCAGTGGAGGATAAATCATCTATCTTTTTAGAATATAAATAATTATGATTTGTATTAGATTCTAATGATGGTAAATGCGGTAATTTTTTTTTATATAAAAAAGATAAAATGATAATTTAATTTTTTTAACTTAAAAATTTATTATAAAAAATTAAAGGAATTTTATGAAATAAAAATAAATTTTAAAATCTTTTTAATAATAAATTAAAGTTAAAGAAAAGAAGTGGAATGTAAGAGCAAAGCATGGGAGAATTACCCCATATGAAGTGAGAGGGCAGTAGCATGAAAGCCGAGGGACAAGAAGTGTGGCCGGTTCACAAATTTCAAATTTCAAAACAGAGCAAACGGTCAGCTTTTCTCAATTGCACAACGCAGATTGAATGTTTCTTTCCATTTCCTCCTTTTCTCTTAAGATTATTACACATTCAAATCACCAATGGAAGATCATCATCATCAATGGCATGATCCACTTCTGCTCACATGCCACTGTAAATACCTTCTCCTTTCTCCTTTTCTTTCTGTCTTTTCTCTTACTTCTGCTTCTCTAATTTCTTCTTCACTTGGCCCTTAGTGGTAGACATCCAACCGAGATCTTCAACTTTCACAATGGAGGATCCTGATTCTTCTGCCAACCCAGATAATGGTACATTTATGATTCTTCATTTCTTCCTGAATTTAGTTTTTCTGCGTGCATTTTTACTTGATTCTTGTTTTAGGTGCTTCTCGGCAAGCCTTTCAAAGCTTGGAAACAGTTGATGCTCAAAAGCTTGTTCACCCAGTTGCCAATGATGCCATTGAAGGTATAATGTCTTCAAATTCCCACTTGTTTACACTTGAATCGGCCTTCAATTATCAGATATTTTGTAGTGCCTTTTCCGGAATTTGATTCAGCTCTATGCTACATATCTTCCCAGGTCGCTCCATGCTTGGTTTTTCTTTAACATCTCCTGATCTGGTTATTTGCGCTGGTTCCCCTGACATACCGACGACTAACTGTGGAGATTCCCCTGAATTCTCGGATGGGAACAAGTACAAGTGTTCTTTTGAGCTCTCTCTAAAGAATGGCATCGAGGCTACTGATACCAAAGATACCCATAAATCCCCATCTGTAAAGTTTTCTTCAATATGCCAAAAATTTGACAGAGAATTGTCTCCTGAATCTTCCTTGGAGCTCCTTCTGGAGCCAGCAAAGGAAGAGAAATTCCCAAAAAACCGTCTATCTGTGGTGAGCATCAATGCTGGATCCACTGATGGGACTGTGGTTTTGGATGGTGTGGAGTTTTTGGAGGACAATTGTTTCTCAGGTGGTGATACTGTAAGGACAAACGCTACAATTGGAGATGGACAGGAACATGGTCTTTCTCTGTACCAAACAGCTCGTGTTGGCAACTTCTCATACTGGTTTTCTGGATTGGAGCCGGGGAATTATGCTGTGAGTCTGCATCTTGCGGAAATTGTATTCACAGACGGTCCTCCTGGAATGAGAGTGTTTGATGTTTTTATACAACAGAAAAAGGTGAGAATTTATGAAACTGAGACAAAATGGAATGCCTTCTGAAGAATTAAGATAATAGCTTAATCTTTTTCTGTTTATTGATCACGCTTGTAGGCTGTTTCCTGCCTAGACGTATATGCTGAAGTAGATGCAAATAAGCCTCTGGTTATATCTGACCTAAAGACTTGTGTTTATGGTGAGGATGGCTTATCCATTAGGTTTGAAGGAGTAATTGGAAGCCCAATCATATGTGGCATTTCTATAACCAAAGATTCTTCTGCTTGTAAGTTCAATTTTACTAGTTCCTTTTGGTTTCTGCCCCGTTTCTTGCTTCATGTTTTCAGTTAGAAGTTAGCCAACCTTTTTCAAAATTCAAATATCAGACGCTGGAGAAGCTCAATTGTTGAAACGAATGGGAATATCTCAAGTGGCAGAATGCAACTCACCCAAAGTAATACCTTTTAATCATGTTTTAAACTTCGCTTTATGATCCAAAAGAAAACAAAACTTTGACCGACTTTAATTCTTTTCTTTTTCCCAAAAATTAAACAAAATGGTTAAATAGCAAGATAATGGTGGCCGAGAAGTGAAGGGAGATTCCCAGGAGCTACTTAGACATGTTGAGTTTCAGAAAAGGGAACTAACACAGATGAGGTGTGCGTTGGAGGAACTTAAGAGGGAAAATCAACTTAAGAATAGGGAATGTCAAGATGCTTGGAAATCTTTACAGGAGCTCCAAAATGAGCTTATGCGCAAGTCTATGCATGTTGGGTCCTTGGGTAAAGAAATTTCATTATTTTCTTTGGTAATCAGTTCAGACTTTTTCTTTTTAAAATTTTTTTAAAATGATAATTGTTTGTGTAGCGTTTGCCATCGAGGGACAAGTGAAAGAGAAGAGCAGCTGGTTTTCATCGTTGAGGGACATGACTAGGAAATTGAAGGTACTAAAATAATTATGACAGGAGATGTCCCTATGTTCAAATTGATATGGAATGATATTAGTTTTTAAAGTTCCATTTTACAGCTTATGAAAATGGATCACATAAAGCTATCAGAGGAGGCATTGGCATATAAGAAATGCCTTGCAGATATGGATGAAATGAGGTCCACTATACAGTCCACGAGTAGGTTAAAATTACATTATTAATTTACCTTAATTTTTAAGTACAAATATTAAAGATTATTTCTTTATTTTCTTAATTAATTGTTCATGTTCTGATAGTGAAGGAGCAAATAGATTTGCATGAAGATCTCAAGATTAAATTTATTGAAGGGGCCAAGGAACGAAAGGAACTCTACAATAAGGTTTTAGAGTTGAAAGGTAACTGTATGCTTGCTTTGGTATATAGGATTTGGAAGCTTAGAAAATGAAAGAGGTTTACTGAAAACTGATGCTTACTTGCAGGAAACATAAAGGTCTTTTGCCGATGTAGGCCTTTAAATGCTGAAGAACTTTCATTGGGTGCTTCAATGACTATTGATTTCGAATCTGCTAAAGATAGTGAGCTCACTGTAACTTCAAATGGGCTTCCCAGAAAAACCTTCAAGTTTGATGCTGTCTTTAGCCCACAAGCAGACCAAGGTAATAGCAACTCAGTATGAAGTTCCCAGTAAATTTTTTAGTAATGCTGCAATACATGCTGTTGAGCTGTTCTTTTTGATATTGCTTAATAACCTGTTTGTTTTTGCTTGTTTATTTAGCTGATGTTTTTGAAGGCACTGCTCCATTTGCAACCTCTGTTTTGGATGGGTATAATGCATGCATATTTGCTTATGGACAAACTGGAACTGGGAAAACGTTTACAATGGAGGGTACAGAAGAAGCTCGTGGAGTAAACTTTAGGATTCTTGAGGAGATATTTCGCATAATTAAGGAGAGCCATAAGCTCTTTCGGTATGAGGTATCTGTGAGTGTTTTAGAGGTATATAATGAGCAAATACGAGATTTGCTGGTTCAGTCTCACAGCCAGGATTGGCTGCAAAGAGGTAAGATTGAAATTCTTGGTCATTTATCTTTCTTAGGGTTCCTAGAACATTTTACCTTAAGGATTCCTTTTTTAGACAATTATTGACATATTCCATTTTGCTTATAAATGCATAGATAATGTCATTAATCAAGAAGAGGACAAATTACACAGCAAAGGCTTTATTTCTTTGCTGTTTTCTTGAAGTCTGTTGTCAACTCTGTGCAATAGTTCGCAGGGAATATTGACATCATCAATGCCTTTGGAAGAGTTCCATAACTTTAAGATTATGAATATAGCAATACCAGTGATTAGTTTAATATGAAAGTTCAATTCTACATTTTCACTTACTGTTCGCTAAAGGTGGGAATTGTTTGGGTTCTTCAAACTAATTGCTGACGGTGGGTTTACTTTGAGGGGGAAAAAAAAATCCTTTTTTCTTCTCCAATTTTCATCTATATTTTTTATTTACTTTTCCTGTAAAATGCAAAAAATATATATTTACTCGTTGAAAGTGGTAAACATTTTCCCTAGAGTTGAAGAAGTAAAATTGGCAAACAATTTTCTAGTTTTAACTCAAATTCAGAAAACCCCATTTTATGGTTCTCTATATTAAAAGGTAAACTTGGAAAGGAAAACTACTGCAGTTTCTTATAATATCTTTTGCATAGGAAAATTGAAAAACAAAGATTTCTAAGCAAGCAATTTTCTTTCTCTTGCATAAATTTTCTAACAGTTCTGTTGTTTTTGGGAAACTGGACAATTCTCAAACAGTCTTTTCACTGTAATGTAGGCTGGAAATAAGACAAGTTGGTGAAGGACTGCATCATGTCCCAGGCTTGGTCGAAGCACATGTAAACAGCATAAGTGAGGCTTGGGAAGTTTTACAAACTGGAAGTAATGCAAGAGCAGTTGGATCAACTAATGCCAACGAGCAAAGCAGCCGATCCCATTGGTATGTGAATCCCATATTACCATTTGAATTCCAAGTTCACTAAATTTGCTTACATAAATAATAAAATATGATCAGAAGAAGTGCTAAAGGCTACTATGTAATTCTCTCTTGATACAGCATTCACTGTGTGATGGTGAGAGGAGAGAATTTATTGAATGGGGAATGTACAAAGAGCAAGTTATGGTTGGTTGATTTAGCAGGAAGCGAGCGAGTAGCAAAGACCGAAGCCCAGGGAGAGAGGCTCAAGGAAACTCAAAATATCAACAGATCCTTATCTGCACTTGGTGATGTCATATCTGCTCTTGCAACTAAAAGCCCTCACATCCCATTCAGGTTGTTATTTACTTGCTATTATTTTATTGTTTTTGATTGTGCAAATCAACAACCCAATACATGCATCTTCAGTCTGAAATTTTCAAAATGTGTCCCCGCTGTGTAGGAATTCCAAGCTCACCCACCTGCTTCAAGATTCCTTAGGTAAATTTCTTTCTACATTTCCCAAAGAAAGTAAAAGAGCATGGACAAGTGCAATGATAATTCTAGTTTGTAATTGCTGCGAAATTCCAATTTGTTTGTTATTTTTTCTTTTGTTCTATTCTATTGCTATCCATGCAGAATGAAAATGAGAAGCCTGACAAATGGATTTATATTGGTTAGGAGGAGATTCAAAGACACTAATGTTTGTACAGATAAGTCCCAATGAGAATGACCTGGGTGAGACCCTATGCTCACTGAACTTTGCAACCAGAGTTAGAGGGATTGAGTTGGGTCCTGCAAAAGGCAATTGGACACTACTGAACTTCTGAGACACAAACAGATGGTACAACTGATTAGGATTGCTCTATTTTCACGAAAATTTTTATGTATTGTTGTCATTTTTCTATGAGTTTCTGCTTACGAAAAATCTTAATTCTACCACTTCTAAGGCTGAAAAATCAAAACAAGACTTGAAGAGCAAAGATATTCAGATCAAGAAAATGGAGGAAACAATCCACGGATTGGACTTGAAGATGAAAGAAAAAGACCTCAGAAATAAGAACCTTCAAGAAAAGGTAACATATTGGAAACTCATTTCCAATTTGGCTTTAAAATGTTCATAATTTTGTATTCATGCCTTTCATATAACCTTTTCCTTTTTTGAGCAGAAGTCATGCCAACTGTATGACCTTACATTGTCTTAGTTATATTAATTTTTGTGTTGTTTTTGCAGGTGAAGGAGCTGGAGTCACAACTGCTAATTGAAAGGAAGCTAGCACGTCAGCATGTGGACTTAAAGATAGCTGAGCAACAGCAACAACAAATGAAACTGCAGCAGGATGAGCAAAATAGTGCACCACCGAGGCCGCCACTTGCAAACCGACTATTAGGAAGTAACAAAAATTGCAATGAACCTAAAACTACTGTAATGGGCAGCGATCAACTAAATTCCAGTCAACCACTTATGGAGAACAACAGCAACAAACCTACATGTCCCCTTTTAACGGATAGTGGCATTGCCAAGTGTATCGATCCCACAGAAAAAGAAAACAACCCAGAGATGACTGAACAACTAGCATTACCAAAAAGAACTGGCAGAGCCTCAATTTGCACAACAGCACAACGGATCTCAATAGCTCCAGCTCCAAGGCGCACCTCACTTATTCCCCTACCAAGTATGCGAGGTTTAGCACAACTAGCACCGCCATTTCCTCCATTGTCATTATGCAATGATGATATGAAAGAAGATACAGGAGAGTCTGAAGCTAACTGCTTGCCAGAGCAAACACATTGCAACAGTCCTAAAGCAATAAAACAAGGCACTACAAAGCTAAGCAGCATATTGAGACGAAGCCTTCAAAAGAAAGTTCAGATGAAATCTCCAGCACAGCAACATCTAAGAAAAGGAGGAATAAATGTTGGGACGGAGAAGGTTAGGATCTCCATTGGAAGTAGGGGGAAGATGGGGCATAGGGTATTGCTAGGCAATGGTAGAAGAGCAGGAATGAAGGATACTCAGCAGAACAGGAATCAAAGGGAAAAGGAGAGAGGGTGGAATATCGGAACAGCTGGAAGAACTGCAATCTAATTATTGAAGATTGTCTTACCTATGACTTACATTTCTTCTTCCATGATAGAAGAAGGAGAGAAAAAGATTAAAAAAAAAAAAAGGCAGCTTTTATTGAATCTCTATAGTGCTAATCATCTGCTTGAATCCATCTAATGATTGGTTGATGTACAGTATGTGCTTCTTGCAAGAGTTGAATATTCTTGCGTATGTGTTTCTTACAACAATTGATATATTCTTGATTCAGTGGGCTATTTACTATTATAACAATTGAAATATTCATGATGAGCCATTTGAAATATTCCTGCGCATGTGTTTCTTGCAAGAATTGAAATATTCTTGATTCAGTGGGCTATTTACTATTATAACAACTGAAATATTCATGGTGAGGTGAGCCATTGGATTTGTTCACATCTTTAATTCCTTTGTGGTTTTGTTGAAAAGAGATGAGCAATCTTGTAGACATATGATGAGTATATCTTCCTGTACTAGTTAATAGAGATTGATGGTGGATCGGTATGGTTTGGTTAATTGAACCTTAGGATATATTTTTTAATCAAATAATTAACGGTGAAATATTCATTGCAAAGTCGATTTTAATTTATGGTAAAATGATTATATCATTTTCATTTAATTACATTCTATGAATTAATCAATCAAATTTAGTTGCTTATAGTAGATGATTGACAATATGCTTATAATTGTTGGAGTGGAGAAGGGAATTAATGACCAGTGGGGCATGCAATTGGCAATACAACATTGGATCCAATAATTCTATTTTTCATATATTAAAATTAAATTTTTTAGTAATTTTAAAGATATACTCTTTTATATTAATCTAATATATTTAAAATAAATAATTTTAAAATATTTTATAAAATTAAATGCAGAATAGTTTTGTTTGATTGGATCCAATGATCAATCAATGTCTGAGTCTGTATCTTCCCTCCAATCATTTATATCATATATCAAAATGGGTCCTCACTTGGAGATTGTACCTATACCCTATCAATAGCTTACATAGAATTTTCTTTTCTAGACCAACAGCTTTACAGTTAAGGCAAAGAAAATCATCAAATTTAAAACCTTTTTTAATTAAAAAATTATTTACTTAAATTCAAAATAATATGAATATTTACATATTTTTATAATTTTTTAGATATATATTAAAAATAAATTCAAACTTGTAATTTAATATTTTATAATTCTATATTTTATTTTGTAATTTTTAAGTTATAAACTATCATTAACTTTCAATTCATTATGAATTATTAAATATAAGTTAAAATTTTTTATTATTTTTAAAATATTATTTATAATTTATAGTTTTATCAGTTTTAACTCATTAAATATTTAATTTTATTTTTTAATTAAGGGGCCAGCCAATGAGAATATTTTTAATATAATTAACTTTAATTAAAATTGGAATTCAAAACTTTTATCTCTTTGAAAATGACTATAATCCTATTGGCTAAAGCTCATGGTGAAGCATGAAAAGATTCCAGTTCATACATTCATTGCAGATGGGACTTGCCTCTATATAAGACATTTCATATGTAATTTTCTAGAAGCCCATATGTGTAAAGGATGTGATTGTGAAAATAATGACATTTTCAATCTCTATCACCCCGGTTGATATTAATTATTCTACTAGTTTTTAATTATTATATTAATTATTAATATTTAATTATTTATATAATAATTTAAAATAAAAATATTTAATAAAAAATAATTATTTATTTAATTATTAAATATAAAATGAACATTTATATATTAAATAATATAAATAAAAAATAATATTTTAATTTTAATTAAAACATTAAACATTATTTTAAAAGTAATTATCAACCTGCATAGCATCCAATGAAGATATCACAGCATAATGAATAAGACATCTGTTGCTATTGATTCAAATTCTGCACAAGAAGCAAACTCTAAGCCTACTGCTGGTACTCAAAAACTATTTTGAGAGGGTATTGAAAATCCTTCAGAAGTTAAGAGGGTCCCTCAGAATCCAAGATGGTAAGCAGACCTCATATTGTGGTTGAAACTTTGAGGGGATATATAATTGAAAGTGGAGTGTAGGTGCATAGAATTAGCATCATTACTATAACTTGGGTCACCTCCGGCACCAGCTCATTCATTGACCATATTTAATTTGATGTGACTAATCACAATCTAACCTTTGACCTCTATGATTAGTGCAAGTTTTCAAGCCCTAGTCTTTTATTTAATTGATGGGTTAGATTTTCAGAAACAGTTCATCTACATTGAGTTTTTTGTTTTCATATTGCATAATTTTGTAGCTTCGTACTCAATGTCAACTATCAAATAGATTGAAAGATTGCAACTTACTACCTTAGTAATATTGATAGAGATTTAAGAATAATTTTATATTTTTAATATATTTTCATAATAATTTTATATCTCTAATATATATTCACACGATAAATATTTATTAAATTTAAAGAGTAAATAAATACATATTTACTCTATTTTGTATTGAGTCTTTAAGATTTGAATTTTTAACCCTTTAATTTGAGAGGTTATAATATTATATTAATAAATCATTTAACTTAAAAATTTAAACTAGTAATTTTATATCTCTAAGACTTCTTTATCATTTCAAAATAAATCGTTGGTGGATCATTCTCCTTCTTCCTCTCCTCCTTTCTCCTCTCTTTTTTTTTTTTTTCCTTTTCAAATCTCTTTTTTTGATAACCACCGGTGAATTTCTCAATGATGGCTACCCTTACATTGTTTTTCTTTTTCCTTTTATTGTTTTTTTTTTGTTAGTTTTTACTTTTAATAAACTCTCAAATCTGTGTTCATTTAGAACAAATCTGAATTTCTCTCTTTAGATTATATATTTTATAAACAGATATGAGGTTCTCTTTTTAATATTGAGTCAAGTTTTTTTTTTTAATATTTAAATGGGTTATTTGGCAATTCAAAATATAGCTTAGATCATTTTTTTTTTTGTTAGAGACTCAAGTATAGGTAATAATCTTCTATCAGTAAAATTCAATACTGCGGCCTGTTCCTTCATTAATATTTGGTGGTTTAATATCTTCTATGGATTATAGAAGTAACAAGTTCCCGAAAGACAGTATTGCAGAAGATTTTTTTAGTCGTCCAAAAAACAAAAGAACAGTTACTACCTGAAAGGTTATTCTATTTATCCATATCATTCCTAAATAAAATATTTTAATTATTTATATTTATATTTTTTCTTATGAGAATATTATATTACACTCATCTTATTATTCTTATTAATGAATTGTCAAATTTTATCTTTAAAAAAAAAATTGTTGGTGATATTTTAAATACATCAATCCATCCACATTGACAATGAACTATTGACAATGAATTATTATTAGCTTAATAATCAACTATCAATTTTACAAAAATAAAAATTCATAATAGAAGAGTTTAATTAGAGTCTATTTATTTTACAGAAATTATTTTCCTAAAAATTATTTTTGTTTGTTTTAATGTTTGAACTGCTTCAAAATAGTCAACGTAATTTTAATAATTTTATTAAAATATAAAAATATTTATATATGTATAATATAAATACATATCATAAATTTAATATTACTATTTTTATTAAAAATATTTTTTTAAAAAATAATTTTCATAAAAAATATTTTTATTAAATTACATAAAATCTTATAGTGAAACTCATCATTACATATTAGTAAATTCATCGGTATTTATGGAATAGAAAATGATTAAATTTTATTCAAACACATCAAATTTTAATAAATTTTCGTGTTAAATAATAAAAATCATTAAATTAATTATAAAATTTGTAAATTATTTAAATAATTTTAATTAAATATAAATTAAAAAAAAATTAAGCAGTTTAAATTTTAGGGAAAAGTGAAGAAGGTGGAAATTCGTTGAGAAAATGAAGCGGTCGCATCGCAGGCATATTCATTGGACGAAACACATGATAACAACGGGATGATGTAATTGACCGACAACCAAATGGGAGAACCTTGACGGCATCTCAGTATTACTGTCACTGAAGTCTCCTCCTTTCAACTCGTCTATTTTTTTTTAATTTCAAATAAAAACAAAAAATTAAAAAAAATGCTAATCCCCTTTAACATTTTAGAAATAATTAATTTAAATTTAAATAAATTTATCTCATACATTACGAATTCTTATTTTAGTCCACTGAATGTTCAATTCAAGTTTGTAAATATTTCTCATTAATTAAATAAAGGGGGAAAAACCATATTTTTTATTAAAAAAGAAAGTGTGTTAATTGAAAACCAAAGAAAGAAAGGATAAGTGCGAAAATCTAAAAGAGTCGATTGGATGTGACCATTAATGTCCTTATGAATGCGATAAGCTTGTCGGGTCTGTCTGTTCGGAGGAATAAAATCTGACTTTTTAATCCTAAAGTGGAATAGTGAATGCCACTTATTTTTGGGAGATTTTGACCATTTTCATATAAGAAGCTGCTTCATGGAACTATGAAATTCATTGTATGATTTGATGCTATCAAATGAGATCCTCTCTCTATATTTTTTCTTGTGTTTTCTTCCCTTTTTTCATTGGATTTCTTCTCTTTTTATTTCTGTTTCTACCAGAAACCTTTATTTTTGTACAATAATTATGAAATTGGATAGTTTGATGAGTCAATTCTGAAGAGTAATATTGATTTAAATTATGATAATTCACTTGTCTCTTCTCTTCGCTAGCTATTAACATGGACTTGATTGAGTGAAATTATAAAAAAGGTAAATTTTATATTGAAAGAAAAATTATTATTTTCTTTATAATTTAATTTATGTTTTCCGCTATTTATAATGCCTATTCAACACTGTGATTTTGAAGTCCAAAAAGTTTTTTTTTTTAAAGAAACATTATATTAATATCGTTAAAAAAAATATTTTATTCTTATTTTTATAATTAAAATTTATTAAATTTAATTTTAAATTAATTTTTAATATTTTTTAAATAATATATTTTAAAAAAAAGTACATTTCTCAATATTAATTATAAAAAATAATATTAAACAAACTCTTAATAGTTAGAGTGTCAATTCCCCATATTCTCACTGTTTGTTTACTTTCTTCTTTTTTGCGTACAAAATATATTTATACCGATATTTTGCTCACTTGATTATAAAAAAATTTTTATTACAAAAGAAATAATGAATTAATCCTATAATTTATTTTATACATAAATTTAAATGGTTACAAAAAAATGAAAAATAAAAAATATATATAAAATAAAATTTTAAATATATGAAAATATTTTAGAAATTTGAGTTAAAATATTTTTAGTGAAAGCTAAATATGAAACAGAATAAATTTAAACACTTAGAGAGTTAAATTTCAGAGATTTAAAGCAAAATTAAAAAGTAAAATAAAAATAAAATCATGAAAATTAAGCTTTCATGTAAAAAAAATTTAGCTTTCATGAAAATTAAGCTTTCATTTAAAGTAAAATTATTCTTGGATAAAAAAAAAATTTTGCTACGTGAGGACTAAATCTAACTTTATATATATATATATATATATTTTTTTTTTTTTTAAATTTCAATTTATTAGACATCATTTTTTGTTTTCTCTGTTGAGAAATAATTTCTCTTAATTACTTAGAAACTTAGGCAAACTTATTTAACTTTTTCTATGTAAATAACTTATATTATTTTTATTAATGATGAACACAAAGAAATAATGACAGGGAGAAGGATGTGGATATAAGGAAAAGAAATATGGAGGGAGAGAAATAAGGGAAGATAACAGAAAAATAAGAAAAATTATTAGGGTAATTTAGATATAAAAAATAATGGGTAAATTAATAAAACTAACTACTTAGTTCCTGCATTTTGAAAAATACCCTATTTAGTCTCTGTATTTTATTTCTGTTAAACTGTTTAGTCCATCCGTCAATTTTTCTGTTAGTCAAATTGGTCAACCTATTATTAGTTCCTCTATTTTAATAATACTAATTAGTTAGTCTTTATATTTTTGAAATACACGTTAATTAGTCCTTATAATTTAACTCCGTTAATTATTTAGTTTCATGATTATTTTATATACCAAAACAACCATAATCCTCTCCTCTTATTTCTCTCTTTTTCTCCCTTATTTCTCTCTCTATGTTTCTTTTTTTCTATGCCCACACCGTTCTCCCTCTCATTTTCTTTTTATTTTCATCTGTCAATTAAAATAGTATAAGTTGTCTACATAAAAAAGTCAATTAATCTCTTTAAATTTCTAAATAATCAGGAAAAATTATTTCCAAATAAAGAAAATATAAAAATGATGTCCAAATAATTGGAAATTAAAAAAAATTCATATTTAGTTCTCACATATCAAAATTTTTATTTTTATTCAATAATATATTTTTCAAAATACATAAACTAACTAACTAATTTCACAAAATAAAAGGACTAAATAATAGTATTTTTCAAAATGCAGGAATTAACTAAATAGAAAATTTAATGGAAGGACTAAATAGTTTAACATAAATAAAATATAATGACTAAATAGTATATTTTTTAAAATATAGGGATTAATTATTAGTTTTACTAAAATAAAAAGATTAAATAATAGTTTGTCTAATATTACTAACAGAAAATTTGACGAAAATGTCAAATAGTTTAATAAAAATAAATGACAAGAATTAAATAATATCTTTTTAAAATATAATTAAATAATTAATTTTATTAAAATATAAAAATAAATAATTATTTATTATTATTTTTATTATCAGTTGCTTGGAGCTGTACTATTCAATTTTATATTTTTAAATAAAATTGTGAAAAATTTTAATATGTTCAAATAGAAATATAAAAATCTCACAGACGGTCAAGTACAATTTAAGATCTATATATATATATATATATATATATATATATATATATATATATTGGAGAATCGATTTCTTTATTTTGATTCAAATAATGAATTGAAATCACCGGTTATAATTTCGAATAAGACCAATAACCTATTAGATAATGCTATTTGCGCATGCAAATGAAGTCCAGTCAATGAATAGTGATACACATGAACTTGGCGTAGCCAAAAATATCTTATTAAAACAAAATAAATTATTAAGTTTTTAAAATTTATTAAAATTACCTACTTATTTTTATTTTTTTTTAATTCAATTAAAATATGTCTTATTTTACAAATTCAAACTCTTAAATCTTTCTATCTAATATTGTCAAAACAAAAAAAACATATTAATCAGCTTATTTTAAGAACATAAAAATCTTTTAATTGGATATATATATATATATATATATATATATATATAAAATAAAAATGACATTAAATAATTAATTTTAATAAAATACAGGAAATTTATGGAAACTCAAAAAAAAAAATAATAATAATATTTTTTTTTTAATTTCAATTTCCTCTTACATACACACTCTATAAATAGTCCAGAATCAACCTCAGATTCAATACAAAGCTAGTTCTTCAACTCTCTCTCCCTACGAGAAAGCCTTCCCCTGCTCTTCAAAATTTGCCCAAATCCAATACTTGAACAGAAACAACAATGGAGGTCGTGTCCAAACCAGCTATTGAACAGTTGTCATGTATAAGAAACTGCAAACCCACCACATTATTTTCTGGAGTCCCCATAATAGACCTCTCTAAAACCGACTCCAAACACTTCCTTGTTAAGGCCTGTGAGGAACTTGGATTCTTCAAGGTTGTCAACCATGGAGTCCCTGTGGAATTCATTTCCAAGCTTGAATCTGAAGCTCTCAGCTTCTTCTCATTACCTCTTTCTGAGAAGGAGAAGGCAGGCCCTCCTAATCCCTTAGGCTATGGTAACAGAAGCATTGGACCAAACGGCGATGTGGGCTGGATCGAATACCTTCTCTTCACCATCAATCAAGATTCCTTTTCGCAGAGGTTCTTTGAAGTTTTTGGGAGCAATCCAGAAGAGTTTAGGTACACAAATTACAACAAAATCAATCAGATTCGGCGATTTTTATTTTCTTTATAGAAAATTTGATTCCTTTACTCTTAATTTCTTTCAGGTCTGCTTTGAATGATTACATATCAGCTGTGAAAAAGATGGCATGTGATATTCTTGAAATGATGGCTGATGGTTTAAGGATCCAACCAAGAACTGTGTTCAGTAAACTTTTGATGGACGAACAGAGTGACTCTGTTTTTAGGCTAAATCATTACCCTCCAATTCCATGTCCAGGACCTGGGATTCAAACTCTGAATTCTAACAATACGATTGGCTTTGGAGAGCATACAGACCCACAAATTATTTCTGTGCTGAGATCCAACAACACATCAGGCCTCCAAATCTCTCTTGAGAATGGCAACTGGATTTCAGTCCCACCTGATCAGAACTCCTTTTTCATCAATGTTGGTGACTCTTTGCAGGTAACATACAGCCTTGGTGATTCCATTTACCTAAAGTTCTGAGCTAAAGAGGTTAGTTAATTTTACCAATGGTTGTTTGTGTTGGTATAGGTGATGACAAATGGGAGGTTTAAAAGTGTGAGGCATAGGGTTTTGGCAAACAGCATGAGATCCAGAGTTTCGATGATATATTTTGGTGGACCACCTTTGAGTGAGAAAATAGCTCCATTGCCCCCACTGATAAAGGAAGAGGAGGAAAGCTTGTACAAAGAATTTACATGGTTTGAGTATAAAAGATCTGCATATAACTCAAGATTGGCTGATAATAGGCTGGTTCTGTTTGAGAAAATAGCAGCCTCATGATTTCCACAAAATCAAGAACAATTGCCTGGTGTTTACATATACTCTTTGAATAGGTCTTTTTTTTTTTTTTTTTTTTTTAATTTTACATTGATGATGTGTTTGTATACTTTTTGTTAATAAGACAATAAATTTATTCTCATTATCTATCAGCGCCTCAAAAAGTTCTTCAACTTGTTATTTTGCTACTTTAAATGTA
The DNA here is from genome assembly GCF_030052815.1 of Hevea brasiliensis. NCBI lineage: Eukaryota > Viridiplantae > Streptophyta > Magnoliopsida > Malpighiales > Euphorbiaceae > Hevea > Hevea brasiliensis. The sequence goes on from NW_026615162.1 coordinate 83,259, forward strand.
ATAGAAAAATAAGTAAAATTATCTTTTTTTTTAGGACAAAAATTTTTATTTCCTAATTGCAAATAAAGTTTACAATCAAGTTTCAAGAGTTGATTTAAATGATAAGAAAGATATATTTTTTTTATTTGATTTATAAATTAATTAAATTTACTTATAAATCAAAAATTATAAATAAGTGAACGTGTAATTTATCTTTTAAAAGTACTTATAAATTATATGCTTATTTTAAAATTATTTTTTATCAAGTAAAAGATTTTATTATCTAATAATTAAAATTATTAGCATTATCTTTTTAACAATTATATAAATTAATTATATTATTTTTAATCATTTTAATAAATTAAATTTTTTTAAACATTTTTTAATCATATATTTAAATTATTTAAAAATTAATTTTAAATAATTTATCAAATAATTAAATATTAATTTTAATATATTGACATATCGGCTTACAATTAATTTCATTTTTCTTATACTTTGACTCTAATATGAATAAAGCATATGATCTGTAATCTGCGTGTCTGTACACTCTTTTTTTAAAAAATAATAGTTTGACTGGTTTAGAAAGAGAATTATTAAGATAAGAAGGTTACCTCAAAATCAGGTGCACTAGAATCTCTAGATTAGTCAAGATAGATATCCAAGAGATTTTTGGGTTTTTATTACACATGATGGAAATAAAATTATTAATAATAATAATAATAAATAATAATTTTTTTATATATATATTTTGAATTGCAACCACTGCATTAATAATAAAATAAAAATGATTGAAAAGCGCGCATCTCCTCCACCAACATCCATATGCAAGAGATGATGATGACGATGATAGAATTGAATTCTATTGGCTTGGTTAGACTATGTGCCACCTCATCTCTTTCCCTGTGGGTATCGGCTTCCATAGATTTTTAAGTTTCATAAATAAATATATAAACAAAAAATAAAAATAATTGAAGCATCGACATTGGACCGATCACATAGAATCATACATATATATATATATATATATATATATATATTTGTCTGACATACGTATTTATTTATACATGAACCCCTACACAAGGAAAAATTGGTAGCACACGGTTAAGCATTAGTATATTGTGGGCTCCGAGGGACCACTGAAAAGGAAGAAAAGGAAACGGGGGAAAGGAGAAGAGAATATAAAAGAGAATATGTACAAATGAATATGCTCGTATAATCAGATTTATATAAAATTTATTATAATATGATGGTTATATATAAAATAATTATATTTTAAAAATTTTCAATAAATACCCATACAAGCACCAGTAGATAAGAGTCATTATATGATTCATAATTTAACCTGTACAAACGTTAGTAATAATAGACCATTTTTTAATTTAGATGTAGAAATATTGATAATTAGCACTTTAATTGAATTTTAAAGATTTACGATTGATTCTACTTTCTCAAAAGTTTTTGTGTAGTAAATCATATATATCTCTAATCTACTGAGTTAAGTATAATCTTGCTTGCGTTGAGAGACTTATTATGGGTGTTAACATGCTCCTAACGATAATTTTTGTCACGACCCAACCTATGGGCTGACCAGACTAGGACACTGAAGCCCCGAGGCCCGTAGTAGTAGCCTTAACTATTCATTAACCCAACTCTAAGGCCCATTTGGGCCCAATATCAAGAAAACAAACTGACAGTCCGACCATAAAATGGACTTTCCAACTGAGTTTTCACTCACCCACTGTAAACACAATAAACAATCCATTGGGGAGCTCACTCACCCTCCACATACTCATCAACATAATAATAAATGGGAGCTCAGCCCTCATCCAATCCATCAAATGTACTTAAAATATTAAGTTTACAGTCCAACATGAATATAATATTACACCAATTTCAAATAATTATCGCTAACACATGCGGAAATTCTAGGAGTAATTAAAATTACACAATATTGATAAACAACTGCGAGGTAAAAAGGCAAAGTTAAAACTGTAACAAAATATCCTCCTGTGGCCTGTAAAAATTTTTGAACAGGAGTGAGCGTTCGACTCAGAGAGTAAAATATCAATCTTAACTATAATCTCTATAACTATCTGAAACTAATGCAACCTGTAGAGTGAAATGCAACATACACAACATTTTCACATCATAACATCAAAAAGGTAATTTGGAGCACTCACACACCCTGTAGTATCAATCATAACATATGGGAGCTGATCCCCTATACAGCTCTCTTAAATCCAACCTGGTGCCAGCGAATTACTCAAGCTCGGACTTCCACTTAATAACCAAATCGAGGGTCCCCCTGAATAACGCAACCCGAGACAACCCCTCGAAGGATCGGGTCCCAGCGAATTACTCAAGCCGTGACTACCCCGTCCTATCCATAGTCCACACCACATCACACGCACGCCAACGCACGCACACTGCTCCAAATTACCACAACAACATCCATGGCACATCAACAGTTATGAATGCAACATAAATCGTGCCTAGAGTTTAACTACATAAATATATGCATATAAGTGATGCATGGGCATGCTTGAACATATAATAATATCGAAATTACAATTAAAATTAATATTCTACTCACAGACTTGACGACAATCACTGTGGCGGCTGGGCGGAGGAAGAAGGCTGTCCCGGCTCACCTGACAATTATATTACAATTATTTAATACAATCTGACTCAATACAAACAAAGAAAAAGACCAATACGTCCTAAGTCGTGCCGAAAATCCGGCAGAGTCTCCCCTATACCTAGGACCTACCCAACCTGCAAAAGGGTTCAAAACACACTTCTATACTCAAAATCCATATATCCACAACTCAATCACATCACACAGCCCCTCCTGGGCCCATCAAATCAATCATTCATCACAATATGTAAAATTTCAATTTAGTCCTTATAATTGATCATTTTTGCAAAAACTGCTCAAATAAGCTCTAAAAATTATAAAACTCTGCCCCGCGGTCCTTAGAAATATTACTAAGCTATTGCAAAAAGAATCGTAATTTTCTAAGCTACCACGAATATTTTATGAATTTTTAATCCTATTTAAGCACTAGAAAATTACGAAAAAGCAAGGCTCGGGTTTACCTTTGCCGATTCCGACTTGAACGCTCGGGATGCCCGACAATGGTGGGGTAGCCAAAACCTCGATCCAATTCGGAGACTTTTCCAGAGTCTGCATCGCCGGAAATTCACGATCCGGACAACCGCGAATTTCCGCGAATTGAGGATACCTACGAAGCCCAATAATAATATATAAAAATCAGGGTGTTACATTCTTCCTCTTACAGAAAATTCGTCCTCGAATTTTACACAAGCGTAATAAAGTACATGATTACACATTGAGCAGATAAAGGGTACTTGCTACGCATGTCCCGTTCGACTCCAGTGCACTCTTCCATCGATCGTGCTCCACAAAACATAAACCAAAGTGATCTGTTTTGATCTTAGCTATCTCACTTGGTAGTCCACTATGGCTACAGGTTGCTCCTCAAATGTCAAGTTCTCCTTTAGTTCTATTACATCCGACTGTAGTACATGAAAAGGATCGGGAATGTATTTCCTGAGCATAGAGATGTGAAACACGGGATGAACGTGAGAAAGGTTGGGTGGTAGCTCCAACCGGTAGGCAACTGCTCCAACTCTATCAGTAACCTCAAAAGGTTCAATATACCGAGGTGCCAACTTGCCCTTCTTTCCAAATCTCATGACTCCCTTCATTGGAGAAATCTTGAGAATACATAGTAAGCCCCATGCAAACTCCACATCCCTCCGTCTGGGGTCTGCATAACTCTTCTGTGATTTATCTTCGCTAATTTATTACTCTTAACACTATTATAATTAGATTATACTACTGTTTGAACAATATGAAGTCAGAAAGGAACTCAGGAAATTGCAGTCATACCTTTATCGTATGATTTCTATTCTTATCCTTTAGCTTACATAATACCCTTACTACCTCGAACCGATTCTGCGGTAATTTTATTTATTATTATTTTTATTATTATTATTATTATTTTCCATGTTTACTCAATTCCAAAACTTAAGATTTCGGGCACCCAAACCCGTCATCCAATTCAGAGGATTTACATCCATCGTGATCTGATTATATATGATTCCTATAATGGAACTTGTATCCTCTCCAGGATACCCGAGCCAACTACTCTCTACCACACTCTACATCCCATCCAGGGTACTATTTTGTGGGTCACCATTATTAGTAATAACTTTCGATCCCTTCTGAAAAGATAGGACTATACCCTAACTTGCTGCAACAAAGATACTACATTTACCACCTTGCCCAAAACCATGTCAAATTAATGACTCTCCTATCATATTATAGCTCTGTGAATCATCAATTCATAGTTCCGACTTTCCCTAGGTAGTAGGGTTGTACTTTATTTCATACTGATACACACAAGGTATACTATTCTCACTAAGTTCTAACCAAATGTTTGTCATACTGCAAAAACCATCCAAAATTCCATACTGAATACTAGATAATCTCACTCTATAGGTGTCACCTTTACTTTGCAACTAATCCGAAACCTGGTCTGATGGCAATTCTTATTGTAACTCTAGCTCATGCTAGGGTAACTGAGTCACTGACTCTAGTTATCACCCCACTGTGACCTCTCGATATTCTAACTCTAGACCCCTAACTAGGAGTTCCCAACTCCTCTGCAGATATAGAACTCTGTTATGGTATTACTGTACCAAAACAGAGACTGCCTGCAAACATCCTCATCATAAGCACTACAGGGAAGTACGCAGCTCTACACAATAATCTCATATCGGTACTATAATGCAGCCTTACAGGCGGACATCGAGAATATTGTATAGTTACTACGATCGTCCTAGCGACTAGGTCTCTTAATCTCTTATCTCTCTTGAATCTTCTATTATCATAAACTTATTCTGCATCGGGTCATCCACCGATGATCACAATGGTATCCTCATCCTTATCTAGGCAAATCAGACTTTCAAGACTCACTTTTATGTACTCGTGCCTTGTACTAAATGGGCACACCATTTAAACCCATCGACAAAATATAACATTTCTTGGAGTACGTATCCTCATGATAGACCTCACATGTCTACTAACTCTATTTCACATTTACATGTACTCCACGAAAATCAAGACACTAACTGAGGTAATCTTATATTTCCCGAGGTATAACGTAGAATCTAGAAACAAAGAATTACAGGAAAAGACGAAACAAAATCCTATACTCCGCATGTGACTCATAGTAGACTCTTCCCAACACTTAGATGATTTTTCCCTATGAATCTGGAGCCTAAGCTCTGATACCACATTTGTCACGACCCAACCTATGGGCCGGACTCACTAGGACCTGGGCCAGCCTAAAGCCCCGAGGCGTAGTAAGCCTTAACTATTCATTAACCCAACTCTAAGGCCCATTTGGGCCCAATATCAAGAAAACAAACGGACAGAGTCCGGCCATAAAATGGACTTTCCAACGGGGAGTTTTCGACTCACCCGAATTGTAAACACAATAAACAATCCATTGGGGAGCTCAGCTCACCCTCCACATACTCATCAACATAATAATAAATGGGAGCTCAGCTCCCTCATCCAATCCATCAAACAGACTTAAAATATTAAGTTTACGGTCCAACATGAATATAATATTACAGACCAATTTCAAATAATTCGCTAACACATGCGGAAATTCTAGGAGTAATTAAAATTACACAATATTGATAAACAACTCCTGCGAGGTAAAAAGGCAGTTAACCTGCAACAAAATATCCTCCCGTGGCTGTAAAAATTTTTGAACGAGTGAGCGTTCGACTCGAAGAGTAAAATATCAATCTTAACTATAATCTCTATAACTATCTGAAACTAATGCAACCTGTAGAGTGAAATGCAACATACACAACATTTTCACATCATAACATCAAAAAGGTAATTTGGAGCACTCACACACCCTGTAGTATCAATCATAACATATGGGAGCTGATCCCTATCTGACTCTCTTAAATCCAACTGGTGCGGCCGAATTACTCAAGCTCGGACTTCCACTTAATAACCAAATCGAGGGTCCCAGCGAATTACTCAAGCCGTGACTACCCCTCGAAGGATCGGGTCCCAGCGAATTACTCAAGCCGTGACTACCCCGTCCTATCCATAGTCCACACCACATCACACGCACGCCAACGCACGCACACTGCTCCAAATTACCACAACAACATCCATGGCACATCAACAGTTATGAATGCAACATAAATCGTGCCTAGAGTTTAACTACATAAATATATGCATATAAGTGATGCATGGGCATGCTTGAACATATAATAATATCGAAATTACAATTAAAATTAATATTCTACTCACAGACTTGACGACAATCACTGTGGCGGCTGAGCGGAGGAAGAAGGCTGTCCCGGCTCACCTGACAATTATATTACAATTATTTAATACAATCTGACTCAATACAAACAAAGAAAAAGACCAATACGTCCTAAGTCGTGCCGAAAATCCGGCAGAGTCTCCCCTATACCTAGGACCTACCCAACCTGCAAAAGGGTTCAAAACACACTTCTATACTCAAAATCCATATATCCACAACTCAATCACATCACACAGCCCCTCCTGGGCCCATCAAATCAATCATTCATCACAATATGTAAAATTTCAATTTAGTCCTTATAATTGATCATTTTTGCAAAAACTGCTCAAATAAGCTCTAAAAATTATAAAACTCTGCCCCGCGGTCCTTAGAAATATTACTAAGCTATTGCAAAAAGAATCGTAATTTTCTAAGCTACCACGAATATTTTATGAATTTTTAATCCTATTTAAGCACTAGAAAATTACGAAAAAGCAAGGCTCGGGTTTACCTTTGCCGATTCCGACTTCGGGAACGCGCTCGGGATGCCTGACAATGGTGGGGTAGCCAAAACCTCGATCCAATTCAGAGACTTTTCCGGTAGCTGGTCTGTCTGGCCGGAAATTCACAGATCCGGACAACTGTCGAATTTCCGCGAATTGAGGATACCTACACGAAGCCCAATAATAATATATAAAAAATCAGGGGTGTTACAATTTTCTTCATTCATAAATATTAAATATTTAATTTTACTTAAAAAATATAGATTTTTTTTCTGCTCACATCAATCCGTTGATTACTTTCTTAAAAGTTTTGATGCAACATAGAATCTATGAAAAAGTTACAAAATATTTTGTATGTTTTCCATTCTACATTCCCTAAAAACGATAAAAAATGCTACACCACGCAACAAATGCCACTAAACTCAAGCCTTAAATTAACAAAACTCAATATACAAAATATATTATGGAATCTATTTATTAAATATATAAATTTTATATACTTATATTTTAAAATTATGTTAGATCGAATTTAGATAAAAAATTTCTAAATTAAGATACCTATTAGCAAAAATTAAATCAACATGCTCTAATTGACACATTCTTCAATCAAAGCCCGAGCAATTTCAAACAGATTGTAAGATACATATGATAGTGGGATTATGTATTTTATATATTTTCAAATAATCTTATTAAAATCAACTTATCATTTAATGAGTTTTATTTCAAAGGTAATGAAGTTATCTTTAAAATTAAAAAGTTTCAAATTTAAATTTTAGTTAAAATTAAATATATTAAAAAAAAATAAAGTGTCAAATTGTATTTAATTAATGAATAGATATAATTTACATATAATAAATGTAAACTAGAATTTTCATATCCAACAATTCTAGGTTATATATATATATATATATATATATATATAGAGAGAGAGAGAGAGAGAGAGAGAGAGAGAGAGAGAGAGAGAGAGAGAGAGAGAGAGAGAGAGAGAGAGAGCTCAAAACAAATTATAAAGAACAATTCCTAGTATAAGAATAGCCATTACTATTATGCACAAACATATAAATAGTGATGATCGAGGATGATTCACTAAATGACGATGGAAAACCAGTAGAGAATGAAGCTATAGTTTATGAATATTTATCCAATTTGAACTTCTTCTTCCTCTAATTCTTAAAAGTATTGTTTGATGAGCCACAAAACTACACATCTTACATCTTCACAAAAAGAAAAATTTAATTTTTTAACATATTTAAATAAAATTTATTTAATATCGTCCGCAAAATAAATTAAATTTTACTTTTTAAATAATTAATTTAAAAATCCAAATTTATAAGAGACAAATTAATCCATTTCTCGTGTTGTTTTCTTTCTCAATGTTCATTTTTCCTTTTGGGTTTCACAAGAACAAAATCTCCTTTGATATTGCCTAAATTTGATTTGATTTAATTGAGTTACCACTGTTATGGGATTTCTTTTTTTCTATTTTGATTTTGAGAGTTTGATTTTAATGTGATTTTGGGTGGAAAAGAGAGAAACTGATAATTTATCGGCTTATAGAAAAATAATTACCTTAATTATTTTATTTATACGTAAGTGTAGTTATATTAAGGAAACATTATTATTAAATTTTTATATTTTAATGAAATTAATTATTTAATTTTTATATTTTAAAAATTATATTAATTAATTTATATATTTTATTTTCATTAAATTATTTAATTTCATTGTCAAATTTTTTGTTATTTGTACTATTTAAACTATTATTTAATTCTTCTATTTTAAGGAAACTAATTAGTTGATTTTTTTGTAAAACACACAACTATTTAGTTTTTTTTTATTTTAGTGAAACTAATTAATTGTTCTATATATTTTAATAAATATATTCTTGAATAAAAATAGAAATTTTACTATATGGAAAGTAAATCTGAATTCACATTTTTTTTAAAATTCTATTTCTTTGGACAACATTTTTATATTTTTTTTACTAAGAAATAATTTTCTTTTATTATTTAGAATTTAAAGAAATTGATTACGTTTTTGTAAAAATAATTTGTACAATTTCTATCCACATATGAAAATAAAGAGAAAATGAGGGGAAAAAAGTGTGTATGTAGAGACAAAAAAATGATGAAGAGAAAAATAAGAAAGGATAAGAAAGAAATAAAAAAAAATATGATTAGGATAGTTTAGGTATAAAAAATAATTATAGAACTAAATAGTTAACTGAATCAGATTACAGAGACTAACTAATATGTTTTTTAAAAATATACAAAATAACTAATTAGATTCACTAAAATATAAGAACTAAATAGTAATTTATTAATACTAACAAACAAAAAAACAGACGAAAAGATTAAACAGTTTAATGGAAGCAAAAGACATGGATTAAACAGTATATTTTTCAAAATTTTACATTTTTATCCACAAAGTTTATTTAATAAGAATAGGTTTCTTTTTATTTAAAGTTTTTCTATTTAAGTTGCACTCCATTGCTTAAATTTTAAATTTAAATTACGTTTTTAATTGGCTAAAATTTCTAGTAAATATTAAACATTCAATAATTTTATGTATCTTTGCTCAAAAAAGCCACTATCAAAGCTAATAAATCTACTGTAAAGACAAAAGCTTTGAACTCTCCAATAGAAGAACAAATCTTCTCATACGCCTGCACTCCATTTGTTTGAAAAACTTGGAAAAGAAAAATGCTTTGTAGCCTATTACTCAACTAACATATATACATCCGAATCAATATAATTCACCGGATTGCCACCCTAAGTAGTGTTTCAATTAAGCTTACCCTACGCATTTTGTACTTAAGAAAGATTTTTTTTTTTCATAATTATTTTTCTTAATTGACTGAAAGATTAAAACGTTTGAATCAAACATTAAGGATCCTTTAATTTGATTTTAAGAACAAAGGACTAAAGTACAAAAGTGTGTGCTGTTTATACACTTATGGAGTTTACACTAATTTACCCTATATTGGACTTATTCAATCAGAATGCAAGAAGCTTGATCTGAAATCAATCCAACTTATCATTCAACCCCTTTTTCTTCCCTTACTGATTTCCCAATTTAAAATCAGATTTTAATTTTGTTTCCCACCTAATTTCCAATTCCTCACCCATAAATCAAAGTAGAATATATATTAAGATCATCCCTGAAAAGGTTTCATGATGAATTTAACATGAGCTTACATACATTACATAAACAGTGCAAAATACTTGAATATGCCTACATAACATAGATACCAACAAGAGGTTGTATCATATCTTCATTTCTGGCTCTTCTTCTTCCACAAGTCTCCAAACATTTTAATGCCAGAGGCCTTCTTTTTTCCACTTCCAAAACCATCATCATAGTCATCAGACATTCCTGGTGATCCCACAAAACTAGTGTACCCACCACCACCTGGTGTTACGAATACACCACCAAAGTGCTTATCCATGGAGCCACACCTCTCGGTAATCCTACCGTTCATCTCCACTGCCCCAGCGAGTACTGCTGCTGCTGCATCTGCTGCTTTTCTCCATTGCTCTGTCTGCACCCTCATTTTCCTTATTTCAGCTTCCAAGGCTTCCTTGGCTCCTTCTGCAGATTCAGCTTATCCTTTAAATGAGCTGCACTTGCTTGGCTTTTTTCCAGCTCTTCTCCCAGTTGGCTTAACCTTGTGGACATCTTGTCTTCCTTAGCTTTAGCAGATGAAATGTTTGAGGTTGCTTCATTCAGTAGATTCTTCAAATTCTCATTCTCTTTTCCGAACGCCTCCAATTCATTTTCTTTCTTTTCTAACTTGGCTTTTAGCATGTTTATCTCATCATCCTTTAAAGTCAAGTCATGGAATGATGGCTTTTCTGGCTCTGAAATTGCTAGTGGTTCAGTTGTCATTTTAGTTGTCCAGTTTCCTTTTTCTACCTGATCAATCAGGTGGCCAGGTTCAGCCTTGGCCTCCACAGCCTCTTTTTCTACTGGAACTTCAAAAACATCAGTTTCCTGCTGGTTTTCATCAGATACTTTGTCCACAATGTTGTTCTCTGCCTTTTCAAGATCCTGAATTTCAGTTGGAGGATGCTTTTCTTGAATTTCCTCAGGCTCCAGAATAGCTGGTTTCTTTGTATTCTTCTCCAATTCTTGTTGAGCTTCTTGCTTTGCAGCTTCAGCAGAAGCCAACTGTCCTTTCAAAATCTTCAGCTCTTCCTGTGCTTGGCCAAGTTGAGATTCTAAATCTGCAATATGGGTGCCTAGTTTCTTTTGGTTCAGTGAGTCAGGATGCGAACCTCGAGGGGAGCGACGGTCTCCCAGCTTGGGACTTCGCTCAGTAATTAGTCGATTATGCTGTGGATCTGACTCAGAGCTGGATGTCCTAAGTGGATGTGGACCTCGAGGCGACTGCCTTTGAGGCATTTCTGAACCCCTGTTCATCACAAAATCACAAGATGGTAGACATTAAATTGTGCAAACAAAAGAAATGCATGACTTACTTCCAGTCACATAATCACACAACATTTCTCATAATTTGACACATACAGATCTTCTGTAAATTAATGGATTCCAGATTAAATAATAAATAGAGAGCAGAATGAGCCTGTAAGTGATGAATGATGAAACAAATATCTTAATCTTTGTGAAACCCCCATTAAAGCATGCACGTGCATGCCATAAAATCAGGCAGCCGCATCTAACTTTGTTGCATAGACAAGTATCTCATGTCTGATTTCATTTCATGCTCAACACAAGTGCAAGAGAATAACAAAACAGCATGCACAAATAAAACAAGGCATAATCCAACTCTTGCGCACAGTAAATGCTGCAGAATTAGGCATAACCTTCACCAATCAGGAAGTCCATATACGCATCTTTAATACCAGTAGTCAACATGCTTATATATTTGCTAAACTTTGCACTAGGAGAAATACAAATGAAAAAAAATCAAAAGACAACACAATTCACAAGTATACGAGAACTACATATTGGTGACAAATTGGGTTTACTTACCTTGATCTTGGCATTTGATCAGCTTAAGGAATATTAGTTGAAGAACTGCAAGGAATGTATAGAGAATTGTTCTCTGAAGAATCTAATAGATAAACGAAAGGGAAAATAATGCAAAAAGATAAAGGGAAGAAAAAAAAAAGAGTTAGGGTGAAGCTCATAAATAAAATATCAATATAATGAAATTGTAAAAAAAAAAAAATGAAAGATAAAATCCATAATTAATTCTTTGATATCCCAGCCTAGTGTTCTTGTCTGCAATACCAATGCCAAGCACTTGGTAGAGAACATCAAGTAACTTTGGCTTCTAGTTACATGTAAAAGCTAAAGCATATGTTTCAACTTATGAAATCAAATAGAACATTACTTGCTCTTCATTGAAGTTAGATAGTGAGAGACAGAGAAGGTAAAGCAAAAGAAGCCAACTTTTGTAAGATTTGCAATCCATGTTTGCAGTTTGATGAAAAATAAAATGAAGAAAACAGGAATTCCATGCATATCCTACAATATTCATTTGGCATGGATCTGTCATGTGTTCAATTCATACAAAAACAGAACCATCACATTCAAAATCTGACATAACAAGTTGAGAAATATAAAGCTAGGAAACAATTAATAAAGGGAAATTTACAATTTGGTCTCAGAGTTTTGAACTATATTACACTTTAATCCCTAGATTTTGAAAAATTAATTATTTAGTCCCTAGATTTCGCACTATATCATGCTTTAGTCTATATAATTTTAATATATTGAAAAATTTAGTTCTTCTGTCAATAGATGAAATTGTTGTAAATATTAAAATTACTGAAATTAAATTGTTTTATATATTAAAATTAAATGGACTAAATAATTCAGTTATCAAAATTCTGAGACTAAAGTGTAATGTAGTGCAAAATCCAGGGACTAAATAATTAATTTCCTAGATTTCAGGACTAAAGTGTAATATAAGGCAAAACCCAAAGACCAAATTATAAATTTCCCATTAATAAATTGTGTACCATGTTTTGTGAAAACATGCATATCGCCAAGATTATGGCTTTTACAGAAGGATTATGAAAACCTACACACACACACACTCTAAAAGGCAAACTTTTGCAAAACCTTGTCATTTTAAAATTGCTCATTTTCATGGATTTAGATAGCATTCCAAGCGATTGAAGATTACCCAAACAATATATATTTAAAACAGCAATCAAACTAGATTTGCATTACATTTCCCAAATGCCTCCAGAGCTTTCTAATCTATAAATATGAAAACTTTGTCAAATGTGAAGTAGTAAAAACAAAATTGCCATGATTTCAACCCCCCACCTCCAAAGATTTGCACATCTTTTTTCCTGGTGCATGCAATGTTGATGCATGTCACTAATGAGCTACATGCAAATGCAACCCTTCAGAGATGTGGAATTGACAGTCCCATCTGTCATCCATATGGGTTCATTCTGGCCAACTACATGACCACTTCAGACAACTATTAACTCACCTTCCAACTTTCAGACCCTACCATTGGAGCAGATGTTTACTGTCAACTCTACTCAATAATTGTACATAAAACACCAACTCATATCATTGATTTTTAACTCATATCAGTCCCTCTAAACTCAGTTAAAAATTAAAAAAAAAAAAAATTCAAAACATGCATCATTGTGCCCCTTTAAGTTTCAGAGGCTAAAGACACTTGATCTTAAATTTCAAAGAGATGTTGCAAGGGCACTTGTGTCATTTCAATCAAGCTTTTACTGACAAGTGAAGAGCTGTCGTAGAAGAGCAGACGTGAAAAAGTGACAGTGGAATGTTTTTAAACACCAGTAAAATGAGCATACCACGCACGAGCCACCACGCGCTTGCTCGTGTGGGAAAAGAGAACTCTGTTTTCAAAATGTAAAATAATAGAAGACGAAAGAAAATAGATAGATCTGAAATGTTAAATGTTCAGACCAAATTTCCGTCTAACAAATGCAAAACAAAGAAAGACTAAAAGAATGCGTTTGGCTGCGGAGAAAGAATCAAAAGAGGGGGGAAACTTGGACTAAAGCTGGAAATTTTACAACAGTTGCTAGATTCAGAATGAAGAGAGTCATGAGATTCCAAGTGTTCACTTCTTTCTTTCTTTCACGTCTCTTTTCTAAACAGTCAAACACATGGCAATGCTAAAGAAGAAGATGATGACGATGAAAAGCAAGAAACTTTTATTTCTTCATTAAGAAGAAGATTAAAAGAAGAAAAAAAAGGAGAAACTCACCTGGGTATCTAGCTAATTGCACAACTAATAGATAGTTGATGAAGAGTTAGGCTGTAGCGCAGATTGTGAGAGAGAAAATCTCCGTTAGAGAAGATTATTCCATGAGATACCCATTTGTAAGTGTGTTTGACACAAAATAAAAGCTTGTTGAAAGACAATAAAAGCACAAAGCTTGAGAGAAAGTGTCAGAAGATTTGAATTAAAGCAGGCAAGAGAGTGTGCAGAAGAAAATAAAAAAGTGTACAAGGAGGAAGAAGATGACAAAAGGGTAATTTTAGCTAGAGGACCAACAACCCTATTTATGCATAAGATACTGTTTCAATCTGGGAAATCAAACCATTATATTTATTTTTCGTTTTTTAACTTTTTTTTTTATCTGCTTTAAAAAATTCAAACGTTTGTTTTCCAACTATTAAAATTGGGTGCCTGATTTTCGATATTCGGTTGTTGGATTTGGAATATTATATACACACTCCATCTCTCAAAAAAATGTAAAAAGTGAATCTTTTGTAATTATGAGCAACAACATGTGTGTGTATATATATATATATATATATATATATATATATATATATAATAATCTCTTATGTACAATAAATCATATTTAATATTAAATGAAATAATTATAACAGACACGCAAATCATTTAAGGTACACATAAATTACATAATTATATAATATAAAATAAAGAATAATAATATTACAGAATTTAACGTGGATCAACTGTAAGGTTTACGTTTAAGAGTAAGACATGAGAAAAAGTTTCATTATGATAAAAATAGCAAGATACAATCACTCAGAACTTTTAAACCCTAACTCTAGAGTGTTTCTCGAATATCTCATAGCTCTATTGTATATGATAAAATATTATAATATTTATACTAGTTCATACCGCGGGGGCGTTGCCCTCGCACCTCTTATCTACCCGTGCCCTCTGCTACCACCACAGATCTCACTTTTTATCCCAATCGGGTCGCAACGAAAAGTTTTTGGATCGGGTCATAATTTGGATCCATGAAAACATATCCAAATTTTAAGCCATAAAAAATAATAATTCTTCCCCTTACCTTAAATTCTCTCCATCATTAACAAAATAACCACAAATACTCTGTCTTGCTATATGCCCTTGTAAGGGCACTAGTAAGCACTATAAACACTTAAGTCTAAGCAGTGCCTAAACTTGCTGACTAGGACTCCTTTGATCATCATATCTACTGGATTATCGTGTGCAAAAATTTTATGCACAACTACAATCCCCTGAGATACAATGTCCCAAATGAAGTGATATCTAACATCAATGTACTTAGTTCACTCATAGTACATCTGATTCTTTGTGAGATGTATTGCACTCTGACTATCACAAAACATTATTAGCTTATTTTGTATCAACCCAAGATCACCCACCAAACTTTATAACCATAAAGCTTCCTTTACTACCTCTGCTAAAGCCATATATTCAACCTTTATGATAGACAAAGCAATTATAGCTTACAATATTGCCTTTTAGCTACCAGCACTTCTAGAGAGAGTAAACAAATAACCTGTCAAAGATCTGCTCTTATCAAAATCCCCTGCAAAATTTGAATCTACATATCCAACAACTAAATGACTCATCTTGGCCTTATCAAATGTTAGACCAACATCTATAGTACCCTTCAAATACCTTAAAATCCATTTCACTACCTGCCAATGCTCTTTTCCAAGACACGCCATGTATCTACTCACAACACTAACTGCATGTGAAATGTCAGGTTAGGTGCAAACCATAGCATACATGATGCTACCAACAGCACTGGAATAAGGAACATTGGACATATGCTCCATCTCCTCATCTGTTTTTGGTGACATGTCTGCAGAGAACTTGAAATGGGCAGCAAGTGGAATAGTCACAGGCTTAGTATTATTCATGTTGAAACACCTAAGCACTTTCTCAATATAGGCCTTCTGAGATAAGAAAAGCTTCCCAACACTTCTATCCCTGGTAATTTCCATTCCCAATATCTTCTTTGTAGTACCCAAATCCTTCATCTCAAACTCATCACTCAACTGCTTTTTCAGAATTTTAATTTATGACATGCTTTTAGCATCAATAAGTATGTCATCCACATACAATAGTAAATAAATAAAGGAATCATTTGAAAGCTTCTTATGATACACACAACTATCATATGAACTACGAATAAAGTCATTACGAACCATGAATGTATCAAATCTTTTGTACCACTATCTAGGAGACTGTTTCAGACCATATAAAGACTTCTTGAGCAAGCAAACATGGTTTTTCATAACTAGAATGACAAATCCCACAGGTTGACTCATATAAATTTTCTCTTTCAGTCCACCATGCAAAAATATTGTCTTCACATCTAGTTGCTCAAGCTTTAGATCATGAAGAGCAACCATAGCAAAGAAGACACTGATAGAATTGTGCTTCATAACTGGAGAAAACACTTCATTAAAGTCAATTCTCTTCCTCTGAGTAAAGCCTTTTGCTATCAACTGTGCCTTGTATCGAGGTGTTTCAACCCCTAGAGTGAATTCCTTTTTCTAGAACACCCATTTGCAGTCTATCAATGTTGCAAGCTCCCAAGTCTGATTCTTGTGAAGAGATTCAATTTCTTCACCTATAGCACTGACCCACTGATCTGCATCTAAACAAGAAATAACTTCTCTACAATTGCTGGGTTTATACACATCAACTGTCTTAACAACTAATAAGGCAAACGTAACTAGATTTGCATATGCATATCTCTATAGGGGTCTAATCTGTCTTCTCTTTCTACCAGTTGCAATACTATATGGTTCCTATTACTTTTGCTCAGGTGCATTCTCTTGTTGATCAGGAACTTGCACCTCATCCTCTGAATCACTGGACTAAACTGCTGAAGTATCAATGTCAAGCTCCACTTGTTCTCTTATACCATGATCTGATTCTGCTATTGACTTCTCCCTCTGACTATCCAATGAAGCAAACTCATTAAATGTCACATCCCTGCTGATAATTAATCCTAGAGACTTTGAATCATTGCACCACAACCTGTAGCCTTTTACTCCAGATGCATACCCTAGAAATATGCATTTTCTTGCCCTCGGATCATGCTTACCATCCCTCACATAAGCACAAGCAAGGCAACCAAACACTCTCAGCTGAGAGTAATCAGTAGGTGAACCGGACCAGATCTCAAAAGGAGTTTTACACTCAATAGCTGTAGATGGAGAGTTATTAACTAAGAAACAAGCTGTATTAATTGCTTGACCTAAAAATCTTTTTCCAATCCTAAATGTGAGATCATGCTTCATTCTTTGTCACAAAGCATTCTATTCATACGTTCTGCAATACCATTCTGTTGTAGTATCCTTGCACAAGTGTAGTGTCTCACTATACCTTCATTATCGCAGAATGCATCGAACTCATGATTGCAAAATTCCAACCTATTATTAGTTCCAAGACGCTTGACCTTCTTTTCTGTTTGCTTCTCAATCATCGTCTTTCACTTTACAAAGATTGAAATGCCTCATCTTTTATTTTCAGAAAATACACCCACAATATCCGAGAGTAATCGTCAATCAAAATCATGAAGTACCTGGCACCACTTTTGGAAGGGATTTTGTTAGGACCCCATAGATCTAATTAGATATAATCCACTGTTCCTTTGGTCTTGTGCACTGTTTTTTTTATCAAACTTCTCTTTGCCAAACACACATTTTTCACAAAAGTCCATAGATTTTGTTTTCTTCCCATCCAATAAATCCCACTTGCTCAATAGAGATAACTCTCTTTCAGTCATATGACCAAGACGGATGCCACAATTGAGTCTAATTTCGATTATTGCTTTCGGATGCTCTTGCAACTTCCCCAAACTATACTACCTTGAAGAAAATATAATCCTAAAATCAAACTGCTCTTTATTAGTACCATAGAGCCCTTGCATACTTTAAGAACTTCATTCTTTGTATGGTACCTGAATCCGTGAAAGTTAAGTTTCCTAAGAGAAATCAGGTTCCTCTTCAGTCCTGAAACATGCCAACACTCTATAGTTCTGACAGCACCATCAAACAGCCTCAATCTGATATTACCAATTTCTTTCACAGATAATGCACAATCATTGCTCAGAAACACCTTACCACTCATCTGTTTATAAATGGCAAACTAGTTTCTATGTGAACACATGTTATAAGTAGCAGCAGTATAAAAAATCCAGGAATTCTATCCATAATTTGAACTCACGGATAAAATTTCTCCAACACTGTCATCAGCATCAATATCGATAAACTATCAACCACATTCATAGAACTTTCTGATTACTTTCCCTTTTTATTTTTTAACTTGGGACAGTCTCTCTTATAGTGACCTTGCTCTCTGCACTCAAAACAGTTAGCCTTTTTCATTCTTCACTTAGATCTGGCCTTAGATTTTTTCATGCTAGAAGAATCCTCCCTTAAATGTGTTCTTCCCCTACTCACTAAACCTTTCCCTTCAAATCTTTCTCTATTATCTAAAAATTCTTTTTAAACTCCTTCAAATTTAGAGAATTACTAACATCGTCTAGTGAAATACTGTCTTTTCTATACAACAGAGTATCAACAAAAGTCTTATTGGGGGGTGGCAAAGAACATAACACAATAAAATAAGGGCCTAACCCTCACTATCAATATCAATATCAATGTTCTTTGGGTCCATAATGATTGAATTAAATTCATCCATATGTTATTTAATAGGCGTACCTTCGCTCATTCTTAGATTGTAAAGCCTTTTCTTCAGATACAGGTGGATGGTCAGCGATTTTATAGAGTACAACTCCTCCAATTTCTTCCATGCCGCAGACGTTAAGCTTTCACCAGCAATCTTGCATAGGATTAGTTATGCTCATGAAAATCACACTTAAGGCTCTCTCCTTCAGATCAACCTTCTCCACCTCTTTCATACCTTCTGGAAAGTTATCCTCAATTGCCTTCCATAGACCTTGTAGGATCAAGGAAGATTTGATTTTAATCTTCCACAGACTAAAACAAGATCTACCATCAAACTTCTCTGTCTCATACTTCATTGAAGATGACGCCATCTGTAAACTCTAGGTTTTGCACACAAAGCTTTGATACCAAATTGTTATAATAGGCACACAAATCTAAGACACATACACATATCGAACAATCACACAGTATAGAAAACAGAAGAAGAATAACACAAGATTTAATGTGGTTCAACTATAAGGTCTACATCCATGGCAAGACAAGAGAAAAATTTTCACTATGATGAAAAGAGCAAGATACAATCACTCAGAACTCTCAAATCCTAACCTCAGTGTGTTTCCTGAATATCTCATAATTTTACTATAAATGGCAGAAGATTACAATATTTATACTGGTCCATACGGTGGAGGCATTACCCCCGCACCCTTTATCGGCCCATGCCCTCCGCTACCACTACAAATCTCACTTTTTATCCTAATTGGGTCGCAGCGAGAAACTTTCGGGTCGGATTATAATTCGAATTCACGAAAACATATCCACATTTCAAGTCACAAAAAATAATAGAAATATATTTCAAAACTTAAATAATTTTAATATCATTATATTACAATTTACTAAACATATTTTTTAGATAGACACACTAAAGAAACCTTTAATAAATGTGATGGACGATTTTAGGTTGAAATAATAATGTATAAGGCATTCGCGAAAAACACCTTATTTGAATATGAATTCTATTAATATTTTCAATATTTAAATACATCCTAAATTGATTAAAATTTCTACTCAACTATCCAGATTCGTATAAAATCTAATTATTATTATTTGAAAAATATTTGACCTATTTAATTTTAAATATTTTAATTAATAATTAAAAAAATATTATTAATAATTTATATTTTAAAATTTAATAAAATGTTTAAATTGATTTATTTCAAATATAATATATAAAAATTTATAAATATTATTATAAAAAATATATTTTATATTTAATTAATTAATTATATAAACAGGTTTAGATAACGAATACTCTAGAAATCGAACTCGACATTGGTGTTATTCTTTAAACCTAAATTCGTCTCAAATCCAATTATATACTACTAAATCCATTATATTAGGATTCGAATAAGTTGAGTACCTATAAATATCTGACCTGTTATCATTCCTAATACTAGGCCACACAACACCATGCAAATTAGCAACCAAGAGCTCAAAAATTGCACTAGGAAGATCATGTAAAATATGAATGCCCATCTCAAAATCCATAGCCAGATTAGCCAATCTATCACTTGATTTGCCTCAAGGGTAGAGTGAGTTAAAGAGACATGCTAAGCTCAGTTTGTAAGCTTTTAATATTGAAAAAACAAGTTGGCAAACGGAAAATTAGTCATGTTTAATAGAAATAAATTTCACAAAATTTTATTAAATTAATTTGTAACTCTAAAATTTGGATGTTTGTTTTAAATAAAAATTCATTTGCAAATCTGAACCAATTCCATGGAATTTGTTATAACTAAACCAAATTCCATAAGAATTACAAATGAATTCCACCAAATTTTGTGAAATTCATCTATACTAAATACTACCTAACACTCCGTTTGACATGCTGGAATTCAAAATGCAAAATTCACTTGAAAATGAATTCCAAGTAAAATTCATTTGTAAATGAATTTGTCATGGTTAGTATGTTGAAACTTAAAGCATGTGCTTGAATTGAATTTCATAAAATTATGTTTGGAATAAATGCAGAATCAAAGATTCCTTTAGTTTTATTTCCTAAAATGTTCCTGTATATTTCAAAAATATCGTCTCTTATTTAGATCTCATTCTACTCTTTTTTTTGTGCCATTTACCTCATTTTGTCCACATGACAAATACAGGCAGACACACAAATAGACATAGACATAAACAGTCGCAGATACAACATAGACAAACACAAACACAAAATCATAAAGAAACAAAAACAAACACAGATGTAAACACAAAGACAGACTTACACAAACACAGGCATACACGTGTACATAGACAAATAAATACATACATTGACAGACATTAAAAAAGATATAAAAAAAACAAACATATGCACAAACACGAATACGGATAGAGCAACAAATAAATGTGGATAGACGAAGAGACAGACGCAGACAAACATACACAAACACATAGATATAGACAAACATACATAAATACAAATATGGACAAATACAAAAAAAAAAGACAAAAACACAAATATAGATAGACAAACAGATGCAGATACAAATAGATACAAACACAAATACAAGCATAAACATAGACACATAAATATACATGAATATAAATACACGAATACGAATAGAGCAACAAATAAATGTGGATAGACGAAGAGACAGACGTAGACAAACATACACAAACACATAGATATAGATAAACAGACATAAATACAAACATAGACAAATACAAAAAAAAGACAAAAACACAAATATAGATAGACAGACAGATGCAGATACAAATAGATACAAAAACAAATACAAGCATAAACATAGACACATAAATAGACATGAATATAAATACATAGACAGATATGAACATGAACATAAATATATTGATACGAACATAGATACAAGACAGATATGAAATTGAACCAAACAGGGCCTTAGAGTTGTCATTGCCATAAACCATGATTATCAGACCCAGCCCAGCTCGACCGGTTCAATCGTAAAAACCAATAACTAGGCCCTCTTTCCAGTTTGGTTCACCCTTAAAACCCTTTTGAAGTAAAATCAGTATATACCCGTTTACCTTACCGGCTACCCGGTGAATCCATCACAGGTTTAATGGTTCAAGCGGGTTTTTCATAACTCCTTTCATTCTTGTCATTTCAACAAAAAATGACTTGGTTTTGTTTATTCTTAAATCCCAGAGCTCTATCCTTTCCTCTCATTCTCAAAAATGACCCATACCCTAGCTTCTCTTTCTAAAATTGCAACTCCCTCTCCTTTCTCAAGACTTTCATCATTTTTTGTTGGATTGACTTTCAAAAGACGATCTTTCAACAAGTCTTTCTTTGGGCTTTGTCTACTTTGCTCGTTGCCTTCGCCTCCACTTTTAGGCAATTTTTTATTCTCGAATCTCAATTGCGAATAGTTGTTCTTGATAGCAAAATGAAGAGTTATAAGATTGTGTCTTAATGTTGATGGAATTTGAACTTGTTATTGTCCAAGAAATAAAGTTCAAAGAGGAAAGATAACGTATGTGTAATGTGTTCTAATTTCTGACTTGGTACACCCATTTGATAGGTGAAATTTAACTTCTAATTTCCTTTTTCTTTTACTCATCGAGAATCTGATTTGGTATGTCCATGTTCAACAGCCATGTCCTAGTTTAAGGAATGAAAAGGAGCAATATTGTCTTCATCCATTTGGGATTTGAAGTAGCGTTGAAACATCCAAGACTTTAACCATGTTCAACCATAGAAAATGCTTTATTTCTTCTTTAATTTTTAAATTGTTATGTTATGGTGACTTATTTTGAACATAATTATTTGGATAATTATGTTATATTTATTTATTTTTAATTAATTATGATGTAGAATATGACTTGTGGACATTTATATTGAATATGATGAGATATTTGTATTAAAACTAAAATATTATTATATGAGACTTGATGTTGTGGTCCGATTTTACTCTGATTAAATCTTAAATCATTAACACTCTGCTTTCACTGGTCGGAAAACGATGCCAGAAACCAAGCATAAAGAAGCCTGCGAATTCACTTCCACCTGGACTTCCCTATAATCCAAGTTCCAAACTGACTCCAATCCATGAACTAAAAAGTTTGAAGTTCAGCTTGCCTAGCACTACACACACCCAATCTAACTCCAAAGCCAACCTGCCAAATACCCAAATGATCTCTGATAAGACCTTCACCGTCACTCAACCCAGGATTCCCCTTAGAAAGTCCATTGGTATTTAGTTTAACCTATCCAACATTCGGTCATTTCCACGGAGTAGAGGTAATAATTTTCGACAACTGTTGATATTTTCAGTGTTTGATTGAAGTTAAGGGTTTTTTCATATTTTTTAAATACATTTTAATTTAATTATTTATTAATTTAATAAAATTTTATTTATTTTAGGGATTTTATTAAATTATTTTATTTATTTATTAACAACATAAATTAATATAATTTAAGGACTTATATGTCTTATTTAATTTATTAGAATTTAAATGACCATATTTTGCTTTTTTTTTTTTCTTCCTCAATCACTCTCGTTGTCAACTCTTTCTTTTTCTCTTTCCACTTCTTTCGTTCTTTCTTTCAATTTTTAATACTCATCTTTATTCTATTGTAAAGCATGTTTCTTGATTGATTGCTTGAGTTGTTTTTGCAAATTCCTTTATCACCACGACTACGACGTCCCATGGATGGATAGCAACGAAGGAGAATTGGGTTGTCTTGTTTGTGGGAAGGAGATAAAACACTGCAGCATACCTTTCTGAATTGCATTTTATAAATGAATTACCAAAAAAAAAAAAAAAATTATAACTCATCCATTAATAATTGACATTGCCAACTGAAATTACTTAACGAATTTTATCAATTTAATAATGAAAGAATCTCGTGAACGGTAATTTGACGTTATGAGTATCTTCTTTACAACTTGATTTTCTTCATTGAAAAAACAAAATTTGATTAACAAAATTAAATCACAGCGATCAAATAATTTTCTTTCTAAAAATAGAGAAATAAACTTAAAAATAATGACATTAGAGAGAGTAAATAACAATTTCTTTATTATTATTATTATTTTTATTATTATTATTATCAATAACAATGCTAGAAATCACATAAAATTTTTTTTCTTGAAAATTATAAAATATTAATTTCCTTGATCAGAAAACCCTAAAAATAGTTGAACCTAGAAGAATTTCTTATATTTTTAATTTCTAACACCTCAACAATTAATCACTAGCAGCAATTTACAAGACTTGATCTACATTTAGAATTATGATTGTCAGAAAATAAAATTAGAAAAAAAAATAATTTACCTTTTTAAAATTTCTATAATAAAAAATATTAAATTAAAATGAAAATTTAAAATTTCTTAATAAACATCTTTAAAACTATAATTATCAATAATAACTCAAACAATAATCCTAAAAAAACCCACGTATGAATGAGACTGAACATCAAACAATAATCCTTAAAAATGCAAGTAATTTCTTTTTTCCACTGACAAGTTCTTGATTCACCGAATTCTCTATGCGCCCAAAGCACCAAACGGCACTTTATTGATAGGGTTGATGATCAGTCTTGTGCTTATATTGAGACAATAAACACATGTACAGAGTGTAACAATCCGTAAGTGATACAACTTAACTGAAACTCTTATTCATTATTTGAGAGCAGGAAGGTAAGGTAAATGATGATTTACTAGCTATGGGAAGGCAATAATTGATAATAACTAATATTTAATTTATAAAAAACTTCTCAAAACTCAGGATTTTGGAGGTTTTTATATAAAAATATTCTCAAAACTGACCCCCAAAAATCTTACCTTCCTCATAAAACCTCCCTCCTAAACAAGTCCTCATGTCTTAATTATATTAAAAAAAACCTTAACCTACCTTCAAAAACTTACTCCCAATAAGTTCAAGGAAAAAAAAAAAGCCAAACAAACTCATGAACAGATTAAAACATTACGTACAATACTATATACTCTTAATCTTTGGCATTTCTACCATTTTAAATACATCTTCCGTAAGTATGAATGCTGTTTAGCCAAACTGTCAAAGCACATATAGGAATTGAATTATGGAAATATAAATCCCAGGGCCTTCCACAAACCAAGACACAGAGAAACCAAAGATTTTCACATAAGGGTTGAAAGCATATGCCATGTGGCATATTTTATAATTTAAGAACAAGAACTGTAACTAACAGGGTGCCACTGCAAAGGCCTATTCGATTCATATGACAAAAAATAAATGAAAAGAAAGGTGGTGCCATACCTACCAAAGGCAAAAAAAAAATTATACAATAATAATGAATCTCTTTGCCAAGACAGCTATCCAATGAATATTAATGCCAAAACATGATTGAATTTGAGCAAACATAATCAAAACAAAGTTGCACAATGCAAGTCGAGCCCAAGAGTCTGTTAAGATGAACAAGTCATAAATACATTGAAGTTCAGCTTGTTTACAGCCCCCCAAAGCACAACACTCCACCAGGAGGCAATACCATGCAATTGGTAAGGGGTGAAAAAGTTTGTTTTACAACCTTAATAAGCTGGATAGGCTATTCATTGGTTATTAAAGATTCAACGAAACCATTATAAGAAAAATAGATAAGACCTTCAATACTCTACAAGTTAATGTAATGATTCAGCTCATACCAATTCATCCTCCTACAATGGATTAAGGCCAGATATTACTATAGAAAGCATCATAAAATGATTTTGCTAACTTAAGAGTTCTGAACATTCTAAAAAAATTATATAGAACTATGAAAAGAAAGAATCTGTCTCAATATGAATGTCATAAGCAAACAACCTTTCATCCACTGAGACAATCCATTTTCCTTCAACAAGTATATAGAGAGATAGAGAGTGCAAAGGAAAGAGTAATCACTACCTCGATCTCTTAGCCACTTGCATGTAGCACATTGTGCGCTCATCCTAGCTCAATACTCAGCTAGCTGAAAAGCCGTAAGTGGCATCATTTGTTTGGAATTGGTAACCTGCTCTTGAAAACAGTTGCCACGCACTTCGAAACTATTGCCACGCACTTCCTGGTCCACCTGTCATAGCTTGAGCCTCAGCAAGAGAAACAGCCATGGCCAGCATCATCTGCTCCTCAAAACTCTCAGGAACAATGGGTCCAGAGTTACTCTGAAATTGCTCCCCAATTTCGTCCGCTGGCGGTGGCGGCGGTGGCGGCGGAGGTAATAAAACAGAAATTCCACCAGCATCTTCTGCTGTATCAGAGCTTCCGCAACTAGTCCCACCTTCAGCAGTATCTGATCCTTCATCTGCAGCCCATTCTCCATCATTTCTTCCAGTGGCCATTCGGCAATCTGCTGACATATTGCAGGAGCTCTGTGCAGGGGGGTAATTCTCTGCATCCTGATCTGGCCTGTTGTAAAAGCTACTACTGCCTGGAAGCATGTTGCATGCTGAAATGTTTCCATTATTATGAGCAAAAGATTCCCCACCCATCTGCTGACGCTCGGCAAGGGCAGCTATTGCACTAGCAAGACCCCCGGAAGGGGAGGATGATGAGCCAGTCACAGTTGCCATTGCTTGCGATGCATAATGACCTTCTACAGCATAGTTTTCAGATGAAGTAGCATCGATATAAACTGGATTTTTCTGTCTGCCATTCTCCTGAATTACCATTTTTGTCCAATTCAAAAATAACTTAATCAGCTGTCTACAACCAAGACGATAAGAACAGAAGTCAAATCTTGAAAGACATCTATTTTACATAAAAAATTATTTGGGATTGTGGAATAGCTACTACACTAAATAATTATTCCTTATTTAAAATCTGAATCAAACCTACAATATTTAATCCACATGGAACAGTTACCCCATTTCCATCTTGTTCCATGCCAATTCGTGGACCAAACAAAGCCTGGAAGATAAATAGTATTCTATTGATTTAGTTTCAAGTTTAGTTCTTCCTAAAAAGGCAAGCACATAGAATCAGTCCAAAGGTGCATGGAGAATAAAAAGATAGGTTAATGAACTTCTTTCCAGTGAGTACGGCGATAAGTCCTTGTGTTGTCCTAGCATTATTGATACAAAAAATGATGGTTTTTGGTGCATGTGTTTTAATAGTAAAGCAATAAAAAAGATCACCATAAATTACAGGTCTCTCATTCCTCAACTTGACGACCTTCTTGATCAACTTCATGGTGCAATAGTAATCTCTAAAATTGACATTTGTTGTGGATATCACTAGATATGAGTGAGACTTGGAGATGAGTGGAAGAGTATCTTCAGAACCAGAAATGAGCTTTATGAGCAACTAGTTATGCTATTCAAACTCTCCAATGCTCTTATTCTTTTAAGCAATACATGTCACATGTCTTTAAACGATTATGGATAATATTGTTGTTTACTTTGATGATATTTTGATTTACAGCAGAATGGTTGACTAGAATATGGAGCATTTGAGAATAGTGTTCCAAACATAAAGGAGAAGAAGCTTCATGTCATGCTAACCTAAAATTCTGGTATGTTATTTCTAATATAAAAATCAGAGTGGATCCAATTCAATATAATTGAGAATTCTAGCAGCCCATTGCCCCTATCATTGATTGTTCAATAGAAGGATTGTTCACTTGGATAGAATCAACATAATAACTCTGAACATACCAAGGAACAGATGACTAAAGCTCCAGTTCTGCCCTCCCCAATTTTAACATAATGTTTTGAGGTTGATTAGTGCTTTTAGTGTTGAGTTGATGCTGTTCTTAGTCAACAAGGGACGTCCATTGTCTTATTCAATAAAAAGTTCAAGCTTTAGATTATTGGAGTCATTATTAGCTTCGCAAGGTGATGTGTTGCATTTTTATATTAAATTTGGTGTAATTTTCTTTGGGTTTTTATAGTGCTTTTATTGATATTTAGTGCTAAATTGAGTCTTAATTGTGTTTCTTGTGTTTTCACTCTGATTTTTTGTGTTTGATGGTTTTAGGTGCCATAGACATTCAATTATGGAATTGAAGTTATAATTGGAGCATTTTGGCACAATGGGGAGCAATTTAGACAGTGGAGTGCATGGCTAGGCAGTGGAAAATGGCCAAGTTCATGCCTAGGCCATGTGGAACCGAAATAGCTGAGAAAAATTTAAGCTTTCAAGTGAGGCAGTGAAGTGCACAGCCTGACTGTACAGATGGTGATTTGCACGATCCCTTGCCTATTTTGATAGGATTTAGAAACAAACTTAAACTCTCACCATTCTAGACGCCTCCTCTAATATAAATACATCTTTTTACACCTAGGAAGTGACTTTGGCAACCTTAGACACTCCAAGAAACACAATTTTGGCTAGATTTACTCAAGACTCAAGGGTTTGGCTACTTTGGGAGAAGGATTCAAGATTCAAGAGATTGGGCTTGGTTTCGTCGATCAAAGTTTTTCTTTTCTTCCCTTATCTTGATTTAGATCTTTTATTCTAGTATTTTACAATGAGTTTGGGTTTTGAATCAAGAATAATGAGTTTGGATTTTGAGATTATGAGTAACTAAAAATTTTCCTAGGTACTTGATGCAGCTTGAACCTATTTCAATCCAGGTTTTTGTATTAATTCATTAATTCAATTTCCTATTATTTATTCCTAGTGCTTTTGGGTGCTATAGTTGGTACTTGGAAGATTTGATTTATGTTGCTACTGGAAGGGAAGGTATAAATCTGTTGAAAATAATAGGAATCATTAACATCTTGAGCGGAAGCAATACAAGTTAACCTATGGGATTTGTGTGATAAACTTATCTTAATGAAGTAATTTATGTCAGTTTTACCATTGAAAGATAGATTACAGGTATAAATTGATATGTTAAATAAGTTGGGAGAGATTATTGGATACTAGGCTTTATTGATCCTTGATTTAATAATTAAATTTGGATTATTAAACAAAATAATTAGAATTGATTAATAGTGAAAGTGAAATCAGGTTACCCTAGAGCTTTATTCCATTGATAATAGCATTTATTGTGATTTCTTAGAGTTAATTTAATTTAATTTAGTTAATTTCAATGCTCATCACTTTTCAGTACTCTAAAAATTAGTGGAATTGGCGTGTTTTTTTAGTAATTAATCTCAGTCCTGGAAGGAACAATACTTCTTATCACTTTGTTACTTGTTGCGATTTCATGCACTTGCAAATTAGCCTATCACCAAGAGTTTGTTGTCTTTTCTAATTATGAAGTATTGAAATATTTGAATGACCAAGCCAACATACTTAAACTGTTGTCAACTTGTCATACAAAATATATTGAATCTTTTCAGCCATTCCTTTTATATTATGAAGCATTGAAATATCTGAAATCCTAACATTAAACTTGAACATTCTCTTTTCTAACGGCTAAGTTTGTAGAATGAAACAAAAGTTGCTTTTGAATTGTTCTTTAGTAATTAATACTAAGCAATTTTTCTCCTATCTCAAGAAACCAGGATTTACTCGGACCTCCATAGATGAAATTTGAGAACTTAATACGATGAACTCTACCACTATATCAAGAGACCAAGTTCTTAGACCTTTGTAAATGCCAAGAATTGCAATTGTACATTCTTGAGTAATATGGAGGCCATTATTGAAATAATATAGTATGCTCAAAATAGTATGGCCTTGTGTTGTCCACAAATTACATGAAATTCTCAAACAAAAAGAAAGACGGAAAAGATGAAAAGGAAGGAAATGTGAATGTTAATTTTTCAATAAAGGCATAAAGCCAAGATTGTCTCCCTTAAATACCATAAGGCTATATGCCTATACAAAGGAAAACCATAACTTAAGAGTCCATGTTTCCATTATATTATAATAAATAAAGTTCCCATATAAACAAGACCCACCAAAATGAAAGACAAGCTTTTAGTTAAGCCTTCATATTCAGCATCTAAGCTGATAGTAATCTCTAATATATTACAAAATTACATAGAGGCAAGCCAAAATAAAGAGTATTGCAAATCAAGTAATGTACCTGAACCTAGAAATATAAATTAAGAATATAAGTGATCTCAGCATTTGGATAATCATGGGATGTCAAAGTGTCAACCAGATTCTAGCATGCCACAATAGGAATAATATTAACATCTTTCTTTACAGATGGTCATTTACATTCCTATCCATCAAGTTTTTCATTCAACAACTATAATACAAGGAATTCAAGGATAAGATGACACTATCTAGCCAACTTTTGCAAACCAGGGACTTTTAAATTGAAACTGTATTTTCGAGATCCAAAGCCTCAAATTTTGTAGCCAGTCTCACATGTACATAGGTGCTATCAATCAAGAATATTTACCTGAATAGAAAGCCAAATAGCCTCCATAACCATAATGTCTTCAAGATCTAGATCAAATTCATCATCCCTACAAATTTCATTTAGATTTGATATATTATAATTAAAACAACAGAATAAAAATCATACCAATTCACAATATTTAATTATGCTAACAACCTACAAAATTCAAAGCCTTGTTATGTGAGTATGTTACTTAAGGGCCTGAAAAACAGGTCCATCAATCATTGATCAAAAATTCATATGATTGGACACCAAATAAACCAGGGAATGTGCGTGCATTTGTGCATTACATATTTTAGAAACAGAACATTTTTAATGTATTTGTAACCAATATGTTTTTAATAATTCATTTATCAACATCTTCTGTCAATAAAAGGCCATTGCCAAATTATGGTCCCACCAAAACGGGGTCCTGCAAAGAAACTTTGGAGACAGTACATTACCAAATTGGCAGGAAGTTACTTTAAGAAACAAATCTGCACCCTTGTGGTTGCAATTAGAAAACATTTCCCATGGCATTAAAAAAATGACTTTATCTATCAAAAGGATATACCACTATATAAAATAAAAAGGTAAACAAGTGGAAATAACCAAATTAAAGCCAAAATAAAATTCACTGCAATACTTTTGGTCAGCACGATCAAATGTTCAGCAGTTAAGATCATTCAATCCAACAAACATACCACTAAATACCTATCCAATAGTGGCACAGTTTCTTTTTAATTATAAAATCACAAATTACATAAACCTTCCCATAATTATGTATTTGTGAGGTTAATTTGCCAAAGTTGCTTGCTTCTTCTTCTATGATAAAAATACAATAGCAAAAGGCATCATAAGGAATTACAGTCTTCAAAGAAGATTACGAATACCAAAACCTTCTATTTTCCTATTGATTTTTTTTCATAAAAAGAACTACACTATTTGCTAAATTGAAGACCAAATAGAAAACACAAAAATATATCACAACCTTACCCTGTTCCCTTAAGTATGAATTAAAGGAAAAACAGAAAAATAAAATACGGTATACCTGTTCAGTCTATTATGTGGAGCATGTCTGATTGAGTGTTGAGAAGGAACAACTTCCTCACTTTCCACAGAAGACCTAAGAGATTGAACTTCACAATAGTAGAAGCAGAAAAGTTATGCCCACGGCATTATAAAAAATTGAACATAAAAATGAAAAACCAGAATTTCAAAGAGGGGATACCAGCAGCAGAATCATATTCAACCTCCCCTGGAGCAACACTGGTACTTGAAGAACTTAAGTCTAGTCTTTTCTGCATTCTCTCTTCTTCATCCTGAATTTCCTGCTGCCGCATCCTAATTTTTGCTTCTATAACACGTTGTTCTTCCTGCAGAATTTCAAGATATGTATATAACATGCAACCCCAACCACTGAAAACATCAAGAAGGGGTTCCCAGTATAGGAAATTACAGGTCATAAAGGCTAATTAAATCTTACAATTTGCTCCATGCCCTTTTCCTCTTTTGATTTCACACCTCGATACTCCACAGCATAATTTGAGGTTTTGCAAAAAGGACATCTGATATTGTTAAAGCATGACAAGAATACAAAACATGGATCCCAAAAGGAGTCAAATTGGGAAAAAAAAATGCAACTGAGCATCAAAATCTTGCACGTAAGGATACTGAGTAGGACGAGTTGAATTAGGATTTTTCATCTGCAGAAAACACTCTGGTGCCAAGAAAAATCAATTGCATACAAAACATTAACAACAAAATATGTCTTTGCAAAATTCATTGACCAATTACCTGTACAAATGCCCTTCATGCAACATCGTGATCGGTTGAGACTTGGGTAATACTGAGACAAAAATAAATAGCAAGGATTTGTCACATACACCTCAAATATTCAAATTTCAATTCTGTTAAAATGAATCTCAGGCAGCCGATTCCTTTTCCACAATTAACAAGAAACCATTTAGAAATAGAATAGAAACTAATACAGAAAGAAATTGATAGAGAAACAAACCAAGAAGCAAATGGGGCATTCTTCGTGATCATTGCAAAAATCATCATCCCCAGGATAACATGGTGCGAGCTTGGATTCAAGAATGAGCTTTCTTAACTTCTTATGGTCCACATCTTTGTGAACATAGAGGCCTTGTGGCTTTGTATACCTCTCATCAACCACTTGTCTCCTCCTTCCCAGCTTATTACCCATCCAATTCTAATGGACAACTTCTTTTTGTTGCTCTTTTATTATTCTTCAATCGAGTTAAAAAAAAAATCAAACATAACAAAAACAAGGGGTGTGGGGACAGGGAGACAAAACTACTTCAATTGCTTAACACATTTTGAATTGAATCAGAAACAGCAGATACAACAATGAATTATTTGATATACTAAAATCCTAACATTATGGTCTCATAAGACAATCAACAACAACAACAACAGACCAGACTATGTGTTCCATTCTACTCAATTCAGCATCGGCAATAACTGGCCACAAACTCCTGCAAAAGAAACAAAATGAAAATGAAATTAAAATTTCCAATCAAAATCATAAAAGAAAAACCCTAACTATTCCAAATATCCAACAACATTGACCACTAAAACACATAATTCGTAGCTCAATCGGTTACAATTGGCCAGAAGGAAACATATCCAAATCCCTAGAACCATAAAAAAAAAGGTAAAAATTGACAGTCGAAAATTGAAGACAGCAGCAGAACAACACTTCCCACAGCAGAAACAGCCACCACACTAAACACTACGCTTCATAAACGCAAACACTAAGAAATGAAGAAGAAGAAGAACCTTGAAATTGTAAAAAACGAGAAGAACCACAGAGAGATAGAGAGAGAGAGAGAGAGAGAGAGTCTCTCTGAGAAGAAGAATGGAAATGAAGAGATTTGCAAGCAAGAAAAGGAACAAAATCAGAACTTTCTTTTTTTCTCTCTCTCTATTAGTAGTCGTTTTAATAATAATAATAATAATAATAAGATATAACGATTTTGTCCGTTTGGTGTTTGTTTGTTTCTTTCCTTCCTTGGGCGGTGGAAGCTTTTTAATGGGCGACGGAAAATAGAGGGAAGAGATTAATTTATTATTTCAATGTATTGTACTTGTAAGCTTGGAGAAGTAAGGCACGTTAACGGTTAGAGTAGTGGAGGAGAAAAGAATCATCAAACATCATTCTATTCTTTAAAAGTTGGGCCTTCGTATTTTTCCTTCTTTTTTTTTTTTTTTTTAATTTATACATACGCGCTACTGATTGCCGTGCGCTTCACTTTTTCGACATGTTTGGCTTTTTTTTTTTTTTTTCTTCTTTCCATAGATGGATAATATTTCATTACAAAAGGCAGCAAGATAGGTCCAAGCTAAAAAAAAAAAAAAAAAACTAAACCCTAGAGCCGGATCCAACCGGCAGAGAAGCAACTCGAACGCCATTGTACAAGCACTGCCGCACCAAGCATCTAGAAGCTTTGGACCAAAACACTGAACCATGGAAGCTTCGACAGAGGAGGCCACTCATCAAAGACAAAAAATCTCAAAAAGCCCAAGAGAAGCCAAAAGCAAACTCAGGTGAAGTAACAGGAGAAAAGCAATAAAACTCAGAAGCTTTTCGAGAGTTAGGCAGAGCTCACTAGCAAATTATGGCCGTGGAGGGATTAGACGCTACACATAAGCGTCGGTAGACGTCCCCAGAGGTGAATCCACTAGCCCATGAAAAAGAATACTCATAAAGCAAAGACTGCCCCCTCAACAATATAAGCATGCATGCCACCGAAAATTGAGACCAACAACACAATCAGATACTGTAGCAGTAGATCAATAAAACCTATTTACACTAACCCAATCGTGGTAAGGATGAATCCACTCAGCTAAGTCGAGGATAGGGCTTACCTCTAAGCAGGCAGAGAGTTTCGGCTAGAATCGAAGAGCAAAGAAAATGAAAATCTCAACAATCAACTTTTTAATAAATATTATAAATTACCAAGAGCGCAACAATTATTTAGCCTTTAAATTCAAATTTCGTTAATAAATTAGTTATTGTTATTATTTACGTTTCAATTTACAATAATTTAGCATTAAAATTTTATTTTATTAATAAAATAATTTTTATATTAAATTTTATATTTTTAATTTATATTTAAATAACTATAAATATAAAATTATTTTATATTTTATAAAATATATAATTATTTAAATATAAAATGAATAATTAAATAAAAAATTTAGATGTAAAAATTATTTTATTAATAAAATAAAATTTTAAGAATTAAATTATTTTAAATTAAAAATTAAAAAATAGAGTTAACGATTAATTTATATGGTAAAGACTAATTTATTTGTAGAATTTAAATTTAAAGATCAAATTATTACTTAAAAAATATGGCAGAGGCTAACATGTAAATTTTGCTAAACTTTAAAGATTTAATTATTTGGCCTCCTTCACTTGCATGCTTCTTTTATATATATGGATCTCAATTTTATTAACTTTATTTAAAATAAATTTAAGCTAATTAATTTATAATTTTAGGACACAATTAATTAAAATTCTCAAAGAAGCTTTTGATAAAACTTACAAATGATAATTAGGCTTTATTATTTTCTGAAAATAATTTTTAAAAATAATTATTTTTATTATTTATGTATTGTACTAAAAGTGAGAGAAATAAATCATTTTTTAGCATTTTAAATTACATTAAAAAATTATTACTTTTTAAAAAAAGTTGGGTTTTTTTAAAAAGTTTTTTTAATGTTTCGTATTTTATATTTTATAAGAATATTTTTATCTTATATAGAATAAAAAAATATATAAAAAATCATACACTTGCTAATAATAAAAAATAACATTATTTTTATATTTTTCAGAATTAAAAAAAAATTATTATAAAGTATATTTATAGCAGTGGACATAACCTTGTGATAGCCACATATATACATTTAAAATTTCTAATGTATATTATTTATTAATTTTAAAAATATGTTAATTTTTTTATTTCTATAAATAAATAATTTTTTAAATAATTATTCAATTTCAACTATAGATTTATAATTTTAATTATAAAAAATTATTATTTTTTATTTTAAAAATAATTAAGACAACAAAAGATTTACTGCAAAGAAAAATAGTAGAAAATACTTAAAAAAATTTTAAAATTTTCTCTAATTTTTAATTTTTTTATTTAAATATTGATACATGTAAATACATGTCTTTGTTTTGTTTTAGAAAATTTTTCAATAAAACTACTTCTGTTTTTTTCATAAGTGAATAGACTAATAATTTTTTTATTAAAAAATATTTTTTCATTAATTATTATTTTTAAAAATTTTTCAAATATGATAAAACATAAAAGCAGTAAAAAGTATTTTTGAGAGTACATTCTTCATAAAATGAACACAAAATATAATGGTTTGATCTGGAAAAAAAATATATATTTATAATAAGAGAATTTAATTAAATTCTCACATAATTATATTTAATTTTTATTAATTTTAAAATAAATTCTTTAATTCTAAAGCATAATAATTAATAAAAAAAAGGATAGGTACACTTTAGTATCATATGGTTTACACCTTTTATTAATATAACCTGAGGTTTTTTTGTGTATTCAGGAGTCTGTGTTATTATACTATTCACACATAAGTATAAAATTACTACACAGTGTCAATATTAATATGTGTTGACGTGATAAGTCAACCCATACTCTTTAACTGATGTGGCAAGTGAACTCCACTTATTGGCTATATAACAATGTCATTTATCGAGGTTCAAGCTAGAATGAATGGGAAAAAAAATATAATATACTAACATTTATTTCCTTATTGTGAAGAAATCAGCTGGCAAACTGATAGCTAAAATAGGCAATACTCACTTATTACACCAGCTTAAAAACACAAAGAAACTTGTCATATTAACATAAATTAATATCGTTTGGTAATTTTTTTCCTTAAATATTAACGGCATAATAATACAAGCTCTTAAGTGTAAAAATAAAAACAAAAAAAATTAAATCTTTATAAATAAAACGCACAAAATACAGAATATTAAAATGAACTAATAAAAAAATTATTTAAATTATATTCTTATAACATTTTAATTTTCAAATAAGGGAACATATTTAAATAGTATAGTAACTATAATATAATCATTGTATACCAAATGTCCCTAAAAAATCATTGTATGCATAGCCACACAATATTTAGAGAATTTCACCATCTATTTCCTCATGGTAATATGTGTGTATTGCAGCTAAATATTAAATAACCTCTTATATTTTTCACTGAAAAGTTTAATCGCAATCTAAATATGTTTTTAATTAATTAAATATTTTAATATTATTTATATATATATTAAATATAAATTTACATAATTAAGAAATCATGAAGATATTTATATAAGTACATAAAAGTAAATGAAAATTACTATAACAATATTGATATAACCTTTTAAAAATATTAATATAAATGAGAATTAATAAGATAATTTTTTTTTAAAGTTACATTAGTTTTGCGCCTACATAATGAATACTCTAAAAATTTATTCATCTAATAATATATTGATTGTAAAAACAAAATTAATGGTTAACTAAGTAAATAAAAATTGAGAATGGCATCAACCTTTTTCAGATAACATAGCATTTAGAATGAATGAATTCATTTCAAAATCTAAAAATTTGTGTTTAAATGAAAAAAAATTAATTTTATAATTTGAATTTTACAGAATTAAATATAATTATTCTAAATTCCATCAAAATATGTGAAATTTCTAAATGAATTCCTCAAAATTTACCTTTAAAATTATTGTGATAAAATTACACATATTTAAACTTATTTTTCACCCCAATCTTCATATCACCATTTGTCTTCTTTTTCGTATTGAGAAATAGTAAATAATTAAGTTTCAGGTAGTCTACTGATTTCATATATAAAACTAAATTTTAACTTAAAAATTAATGTAAGATTTTTATTGAATATGATATATATCACCATTAGTCTTCTTTTTCGTATTGAGAAGTAGTAAATAATTAAGTTTCAGGTAGTCTACTGATTTCATATATAAAACTAAATTTTAACTTAAAAATTAATGTAAGATTTTTATTGAATATGATATATATCACATGGTCCAAATCATGCAGTATGAATAGATGAAAAAGAATCAATGCAACACCATTAAGCAAATGATGATATTGACAAAAAATTTTAAACTTTCAATCCCACAACTAAAACCATAAATAACATGCAGGAAGAACATTCTTGTAGTATGAAACAAAGGAGACAAGTTACAGGAGAGAAAAAAAAAAAAAAAAAAGACAAATGAATATTTACAAATGAATTCTACTTAAAATTTATTTACAAATGAATTCTGCATTTTAAATTCCAGCATGCCAGACAGAGTGTTATCAATTTATACATTTAGCCATAATATTATGAAGAATATTCATGAAAATAGGCAAAAATATGTATATATATATATATATATATATATATATTTTTTTTTTCTTTTGAATTTTAACCTTTTTGCTATTGAGCCGTCAATATTTATTTTATCACCCTGAGTTCATGAACGATTATTTCTAGTCATTTTGAGTTATTTTGTAATAAGAAAAAAAATTACTGTTTAGTTATTGTATTATAGTAAAATTAATGCTTTAATTTCATATTTTAAAAACATAATAATTAGTCCTTGTCTTTCTGTTTATTTTTTTTTTCATTAATGATAAGTACTTTTATCCGTAAATTTCTATCATCATAAATATTTTTGTCCCAGAGTTTTTACCATTATTAACACTTTTATCCCTATTGAACCTTTGGTCCCTTGATTAATTTATTAAATTAATAAAAAAATTAATAAAGAGATCAAATAATTATTAGAATTAAATATGAGAGATTAAATAATTAATTTTAATATAATTAAAGGATTAAATTGTAATTCACCCTTCTAACAAATAAAATGAAATTTGATAAATTTCAGAAAGCATATCACAAACAATAACTTAAATGGGGAGCTTAGCTTAACCTTAACTCAACAATATCAGTATCATCACATACTCATAAATATAGTCAACCTGTTTAATATGGGAGCTTAGCTTCACTACACAATCCATCAACAATAATACATAAACCGGTATTCATATAGGGAGCTGAATTCAACCTTAAAACCATATATATTCCATATATATGTTATCATATATATATATATATATATATATATATATATATATATATATATATATATATATATATATATATATATATATAAAATACACATGTTTTTTAAAATCAACTCGGTTTGAAAATTAGTGAAGATATAGAGTTAAGGGTTTAAGAATCAATCATGGTTAAATTGGTAGATTGTTC
Organism: Hevea brasiliensis; assembly: GCF_030052815.1. Taxonomy (NCBI): domain Eukaryota; kingdom Viridiplantae; phylum Streptophyta; class Magnoliopsida; order Malpighiales; family Euphorbiaceae; genus Hevea; species Hevea brasiliensis. The sequence continues at coordinate 121,664 of NW_026615162.1, forward strand.
GTCTTGAATACTTTTTAATAAATATTAAATTTTTTATACATTGATATTAGTATATTAATATTTTAATATTCTTTTTAACTAATCACTAAATATAATAATCCTTTTAACTAATCACTAAATATACTTTATAAATATATAACATTTTTATGAGAGGTTGAATTATATAAGGATAAAATGGGAATATGATAATTCTAAATTATTTCAAACCATCAAAACTATCATTTTTAGGAATAATCTTTTTAAATATGTGGAGTAATCATATTATAAAATATGAAATTATTACAAACCATAATTCAAACATACTGTTATTAACAACCTATGAATGAATTGATATGGTCTGATTAATTGCATAATATATGTAAAGGAAGATTTTTCTGCCTTGCGATTTTGATTGACGAGACGGCCACATTGACTGCAAAGGAAATAAATACAGCAGCTAGAACAATCGCCTGCAACCCTAGAATGTTCGGCAAAGAGATTCCAGCAAGTGACAGCGAAGAGACTAGCTAATCTCTAGGCGGCCGAAAGATTGCGATGAAATGAAACCATGGATCGATGGCATTCTTGACTAAGATACAGTAATGGAGACTAATCCATCTCATCAGCAAACCATACAGCTCTCACAAATCTAATGCGATGGGGGCCATAACTTGTTCTTCTGCATTCCAATTATCTTCTGCAAAAGCTGACTTGATCGTAAAGTGGTCTGCCATTACTTGTATTGCAATACAATCATCTCCCACTTGATAGCGACTGCAAACTCCAATCATAACAATCTGGGGATGCACAATTAGCCCAAAAGTCAACGAGTAAACTTATTACGATTTTTTAATCTTATTATCATTATTTGATAAAAGATTTTAATGCTGAAGATGTATTCGATTCAGTCAATTTGTGAATACATGACAAAGTTTCGGACAAAATTCAATATTTTCATTATTATTATTTCGATTTTTTCTGATATATTTTTGTTTAGAGTGTTAGCTAGCAAAACTTAATCCTAAATTAGGTGAAATCCTTATTACTATAAATTAATAAACAATTTATACACTAAAAAAAAAAGGAATATAACTTTTTTATTTACTATTTTTTATAATTAACTCCAATTACACTCAAACTTAAAATGCTATAGCCCGCCTTTAAAGTAGTGATGCCAAAGAGTTGGATATTTCAAGTATCTGATTCGATCGAACTATATTAGAATGGATTCAGCTATTATGCAATTGAATTTAGAAGGAATTTAAGTTGAAGAGATAATACTTGTGTCAAGTTCGGTTTGGATTCAGGTTTTATATATTAAGTACCCATTATTTGAATATGTTTATAAGTTATCATTGTTTAAATATCTTTTAGAATTATTAAATTTTAAAATTTAAATTATTAATAAAATATATTTATGTAAATTATTAACTAAAATATATAAAAATAAACGACTTCGAGTATTATTTGATTAATACCAATTGATTTAAGACGTGTTCAGATAGTTTAGGCTAAATTGTAATCGAATTTGAAATATATTCTAATATTAAAAGTATTGATTGAATTTGAATTTAAGTAAGGTGATTTTTATAAGTTGCGTATTTATTGTCATCCTTACTTTAAAATACAGGAAGTAAAGAGATCTCGAATTTAAAATTTTTTGTCTGCTTATTTTAAGATTATTTTTTAAAATTTTATGTAATTTTATATATTCTCTTTCATACTTTATAGATTTATAATATTCTTCCTAAAGTATTTCTAATTGTATATTTTGACTATTTATTTTTTGTAAATGACTACTTAAAATATGAGGTTAATTATTAAAATAATGTGTAAAAAAAAACCATTTAGTGTGAATCTAAAACAATTTGTCAATATAATGTTTAAAAAAGAAAACGCCAGCTAGATTAGTGTTTTCTTAGTAAATAAGATTCCAGGTGAATTTGCCATTAAAAACCCAATCTAAGAAGTATCTTCTTTATTCAATATTATAAAAAAAAAAAAAAAGGTTTATGACGGTCAAAAAAAGTCAATAAAAGTAGCGTTTCCAGTAATATCTTTACAAGAAAGTAGACATTAAAAATATAATTTTTAAAAATAATCATTTATTAAGTTTAAAAGAAATCTTATAAGATAACAAAATCCACTTTAATTTGTTAAGAACTTTCTTTTGGATATCTTTATTTTCACTATCAATATTCATGTGAAAGAAATCACATATATATATATAAAAAAAAATTACTAGATTTATGATTTAAAATAATGCTGAGATTTTGAAGAAATCATTTTGTATGTAAGAAATATTCCTCGTAATAGGATAAATGATTATTTCTTATATCATATAAAAATCTTATTATATTTTTATTTCTAAATTGAGTTGAATTTCTAATTAGATTATGGTTGATGAGTTAATAATATAATAGGAGTATTGTGGAAATGTTATTTGGTTTTTGCTTATTGTAAAGAGGAGCTCTTGTCTTTTTGAAAGAGAGACTTAGACATAAAGTGGAGAAAAATATGATTTAAGAAGAATGTACTATTTTTGAAGAAATCATTTTGTATGGAAGAAATATTCCTCGTAATAGGATAAATGATTATTTCTTATATCATATAAAAATCTTATTATATTTTTATTTCTAAATTGAGTTGAATTTCTAATTAGATTATAGTTGATGAGTTAATAATATAATAGGAGTATTGTGGAAATGTTATTTGGTTTTTGCTTATTGTAAAGAGGAGCTCTTGTCCTTTTGAAAGAGAGACTTAGATATAAAGTGGAGAAAAATATGATTTAAGAAGAATGTACTATTATCCATTGCAATTAAATTCATCCTTTGTGGTGGAGTATAATATTGTAGTTAAAATAGTAATTATATTGTGTTACGTATAGAAGAAACTGAGAGACTAAGGGTCTATTTGGTATTGCTATTAGAACTGCTATTGAAAAAATTATTATTTTTAGATATACTAGTTTGAGAGTATTAAAAAATAATTTAAAATTAAATTTGATAAATTTTGGTCATAAAAGTACTAAAATAATAAAATAACTTTTTTCAAACAGTTTTTTTCAATAGCATTTAAAATTGCGCTTTTATTCAGAAAAGTAATTTTAGATCTCCAAACGCAATGCTAAATAGACACTAATTAATATATTTACTACGGACAATTTCATGCGAGGGCTCTATTAGTGTAATTAAGTTGATGAGTATTATAATTTTAAATTTGTAATTGATGATTATTTTAATGTTAATGGAAAATGATATATCATAATTATGTTGAGAGAATAAATAACGTAAATATATATTGGTGTTATGCGTGTTCTTTTTATTTTTTATTTTTTGTAATTTTATGCTTTCATGACACAAAATAAAATATTTTATTCGCATGTCAATGTGTCTCTCATTGAGGAGAGCTTTAAGATTTGAATTTTGTAGAGATTCTGAACTTGTGCCAATGTATCTCCATAATGGAGGAAAACTTTTGGAGGTATATTTGACTGATTCATTTGGTACAATTTGATTGAATCAGATTGCATTGTCACTTATCTTCAAGGATAAAGGTGAAACTAATTAATAATTAAATATTTTAATATTTTTAAATAATTTGATTGATCAATAAAATAAATTAATTAAAAATTAAATTTAATTAATTAAATAATTTAATTGGTCAACTAAAATTTATTAAACTAATAATATATTTTGTAGAAATATAAATTTTTTAAGCTAATTAAAATTTTAATTTAATAAATTTTATTAGTCAATTAAATTATTTGCTTAATTATATATATATTCGCTCCTTTACCTAAACTCTTCTTCTGGCTGAGTTCATCTTCATCTCCTTTATTACCTTTTCCTTTATCCTCCACCCATTACCCAAACTACTTCACCAAACATGTCTGACTATGAACAAAATGTCTCAAATCTCATCATTAAAGCACTTACATTGAGCTGCCAAGACAAAGAATTACAACTCACATCCCCTCCACCTACTCATTCCACACAGCATAACTGAATGTTGATTGGAAAAATTATTTCCCAAAAAACATTCAATATTGCAACCATCACTGCTGCTTTATTCAAATCCTGGGGTTTTAAACGAATCTTTCAGATTTCACCCAAAAAGAATAATACCTACCTCATTACCTTTGACAATGAAGTTGACACCCAATATGTTCTCCAAAATGTCCCTTGGTGTATACACAACTAATTGCTAGTATTACAACATTGGCCACCTGACATTACACTTTGATGATCTCAATTTCAATTCCTCACCCTTTTGGATACAAGCTCATGGGCTACCACCTATCCATGAACTTGGATAAAGCAAAGCTCATCGATAATCTAGTAGGAACTTTTCACGATGTTGATTTGGCCATGGATAGTTCTGTAGGGTTCTACACATTCCTTTAAATCCAAGTTTTGGTTCCACTGGACAAACCAATTGTTCCAAGGTTTCAAAGTACTAAGACTGATGGCTCCTCCCATTGAGTTAACCTCAAGTATGAGAAATTTCCTAACCTCTGCTACAAATGTGGAATTATTTGCCACATAAACAAGGATTGTCTTACAGAGATTGAGGGAATGAACTTTACTGAAGACGATCAAACTACAACTAACAAATCTGTCTTTTGACCCTAGCTTAAAACTAATCCTGCCAATACACCTAACATCAGAGCTACCTTCCAAATACAACCAGTAATCTACTTCGAAGTCTCCCATTTCTAAACCAGCTACAACACTTTTCAAACAAGACAATGCCATAATATCTGCTTTCTCCTCTAGCCCACTAATAGACATGGGGACCCAAATTAGCAAATCTTCCAAAGAACAACCATTGCAACCCTTTCTCTCCTTATCCCTTCTAAAATCTCAAACTACCTTGCCGATTCCCCAAAATAGCTTATCGGTTCCTTCAAGTCAAAAACCACTTACCCAATACAACAACATCACCATTTCTCAACCAATACAAGGAGTTTCTACCTTTTTAAGCTTAGAAACTAGGGAAGGAAAAAGGGCAGCAGAGCCTCACCTTTTTAGTGAAACCTTAGAAAGTTAACAGACCTCGAACCACGAGTCTGGCAACTCATCCCAGGTTTTTGATTCGCAATAACTCCCTTAGTTTTTGCTAACTATCTTTCCTTAATTGGAAGGGAAGGAGTGGATACAAAATGATTTTTCAGAGATTTTCCATACATGGGAGATTATTTCCTATTAGCGGCAACTGCGGAGCTTACATCCCTATTATACACTACAAACTCCTCCTCACAAGAAGATGAAATCCCCGATATTTCTAGTGCCCCTCTATATAACCCTAGGCCTTCTCAAATGGGCCTAGCACCAAACCCACTCTTTACCTTCTTAAATGGGCTTAGCACCAAACCCACTCTTTACCTTACCCAATTTGCTGCACCACTTTTCAATCCAACCCATGATTCTCAAAACAAAATCAAAGCCCAATTCTGCTCAACTAACAATCTTAACTATCATCCCATTCACAAACACCAACCCTCTAGACTCGTCAAAATCAATAAGAAAACACTCTCTGCCCTTCTATTCAAAAGCCTGCTGATGCTATGGACCATTATGAATTAATTCCTCTTGACCACCTTGTTAAAATGGCAATTGCCATCTTTAAACCACATCTCCAAATGGAAGGCGACCAATCTTCCAAAAGCCATTTGATTGAAGATTCTGATCTCCCATTTGAACAATAAAAGTAGGAACAAGTAAACTAGCCAAAATGAGAGGATGTCACATAGCCAACTATAGTGAAGCATAGCTAGAAACATTTAGCCTAAGCTCAAGCTAATCCTACTTCTGGTGTAGTTATAAGGGAGTTGACTTAACAAGAGGAAATCTAAGACCCCATTAGTAAGAGGAAAGGGGACCAGCCACAGGCAAGTGAAGCTAAAAAGAGTTGTTCATCAAGTTCACATTTTGAAATGGTGGAGGAAACAGGCCATAAATGGCCCCAATCTCCCAAATAAAGCTTCTCACATGGAATTATTAGGGTGTGGGGAACCCCCAAACAATTCATCACCTTAAAGGAATTAATGGTGTCCATCCCTTGATGTAGTTTGTCTATTAGAAACTAAGAACTCTACTACTTTTGTTAAGAAAATAGTTCAGAGCTGTGGTTTTATGAATTTCTTTTTTATTGACCCTAGAGGTCTTGCTGGTGGTTTTTGTATGTCCTGGAAAGACACTTGTGTTACTAATGTAATTAGCTAGGATTCCTACTATTTTCATGCACGCATTCATGATTTATAGTTCAATTTTGAATGGGATCTTTTAATGCTACATTTAAACTCTGATGATCACATTAGGCAAGGGACAATTTGATATCCTACTTGACTATAGATAATCTCTCAAAGATGAATTACTATTAATAGGTGATTTCAATACTTTTTACACCCACGAGAAAAGAAGGGAGGTGACCATCACTTTTAGGCTAAAATTCAATGACAGAATGAGAGTGCTAGATTTGGGTTTTCAGGGTCTGAAGTATACTTGGAATAATCGATGGGGAAACTTTTTTAATATTCAAGAGAGAATTGACAGGGGTATGAGTTCTTCTTCTTAGTTGCAATCCTACCCAAACTCGGTTATCTTTTACCTTAAAGACAAGAGTTCTGGTCATAGACCCCTATTACTCTCTACTACGAGTAATGGGCCAAAATCTAAAACTCATTTCTACTTTGATGCTAGATGGATTGGTCAACAAGAAGTCCATAATATTATTTCCTCAGCCTGGTAGCTGCATCATTCTGGTTCTATCATGTTTCAATTATTTTCTAAACTCAAATTATGCATGAACCATCTTGTGGATTAAAGGAAACATACAAACCAAAATTTTAGAGCTCAACTTACTCTTCTTAAATAGTAATTATCTGATGCAAAGCAACAGGCTAATCGGGATGATGAACACATTCGAAACATAAAAACCTCCTTGAAGCAACATTACTAGGACATTATTGGAGATGAGGTATGTACAATAGTGTTAAGTTTTTTCAAGGGAGGGAGACTTCTAAGAAGCTTTAATCATATGGTAATTTCACTCATTCCAACAGTGAAACAGGTATGCTCAATAAAGGACCTCAGACCCATCAGTTTATGTAATGTCTTTTACAAAATTATGTCCAAGGTTCTTACTCATCAGTTGTAACCTTTTACGCGTACCTTAATTTCTAAAGAACAAAATGCTTTTACTAAAGGAAGACTCATATCTGATAACATCCTAATCAGCCATGAAATCATTCATCATCTTAAATCTAGGGGGAAGGGGGAAAATTATGGTTTAGCCCTTAAATTAGACATTAGTAAAGCTTATAAATGTGTGGAATGGGCTTATTTGAAACATATGTTGCTTTGTTTTGGTTTTCTTAAGAGTTGGACCAACTGGATCATGGAGGGTGTTTCCTCAGTCTCTTATTCTCTTCAGATTAATGGTTATCGCTTTGGTTTGATCCAACCGAGGAGGGTTTTGAGACAAGGGGACCCTTTATCCCCTTACCTCTATCTCTTTTGTGTAGAAGGGTTATCTTATAATTTGAAGAATTTAGCTATTCATGGGATTTCTATATCTTAGCATTTGTTTACAGATGACTCCATAGTTTTTTCCAAAGCTACAATAGCTGAAGCCCACAAGATCCAAGCAATCCTTAATCATTATTCTTTTGTGAGTGGCCAATCTATCAATCTCAATAAATCCTCTCTTTTCTTTAGTGTTAATACTCCAAGGGATCTTCGACATCAAATTTCATCTCTCCTTCAAGTTCAGAATGTAAAAAGGTAAGATAAATTCTTGGGTTTGCCTGTTGTTTTTTCCAAATAAAAATCCCAAACCTTTAAGGCATTTTGGACTAAAATTGTGAATAAAATTTCTGGTTGGGAGGAGAAATTACTTTCTCAAAGGGGTAAGGAAGTTCTTATTAAAGCCATTGCCTTAGCTATTCCAGTTAATGCAATAACCTGCTTTAAACTTCCATCTTCCTTTTGTCACTCATTGAATAGCATTATAGCTAACTTCTGGTGGGGACAAAAAATAGCAGGAAAGAAAAATTCACTAGATAGCTTGGGACAAAATTTGCACTCCTAAAGTTCAAGGTGGTCAGGGTTTTAGAGACTTGGAGATGTTTAATATGGCCCTCCTAGCCAAACAAGGGTGGCATTTTATCTCTCAACTACATTCACTAGTGGCAAGAGTCTTTAGAGGGGCAATATTTTCCTCATACCTCTTTTATGCAGGTAAGACAAGGATCTCATCCATCTTGGGCATGGCAAAGTATTCTTTGGGTAAGAAATATTTTGAACAAGGGTTTTAGGTGGCAGATTAATGATGGGACTTCTATTATGTGCAAAATAAACAATTGGATTCCTAAATCCTTTCCTCATACCCATCAGGCCAAGAGTGATGTTGATCCCTCTATTAATTGGGTTTCTCAATTATTTAGTTCTAACTTTCCATCTTAGAATGAAGAAAAGCTTATAGGTGTTTTTCATGAAGAAGAGGTCCAAAATATCCTTTCTATTCCTATTAATATATTTCGAAGATAGGATGAATTAATATGGCATTATACATCTTCACGCCCATGCTCAGTGAAATCTGATTACTAGTTGGCTTGTCAGTTATGATAACAAAGAAGGGAAGCGTCTCAAGCGGGTCTAGGTCTAATCTTGAATGAAATTAATCATGCTCTATAGCACCACTTATAAAAGCTCAAACTACCACTAAAGATTTTGGTGTTTTTTTGGAAGCAAATTAAAAAGAGGCTCCCTATGACACCCCTTACCCGTCTACAGTATAGCCGAGTAAGATATGTCACACAGTGTACCGGAACACTCTATTTTATTTCAATCATTTTTATTCTTCCTAATTTATTTCTTTCATAGTTATGAAGTATAATTCGTGAAATATCATTTATTTAAGTCATTTATTGAAATCATAAATTTATTTGAGATTCCGCAAATTTTATAGAAAATCCAGCGGAGTGCTAGCTAAAAATGGATAAAACAGTTCTAAGAAACCTGTGAAAAATACTTTCAAAATTTTCAATCAATCCCAAACTCCATTTCATCAACAAAATCTCAATATTTCTCAAATATACTCCCATTTCTCATTCATTTATTTCATATGATATTCACATAAAAGTCATAAATAAATATTCACTTTTTCATTCATAAACACAATTTTCATTATTTACATCAATACCAAAATACATTACATAAGTCTTAATTACACATGAGAAAGTAAAAGCTAATTAAAAAATACCAAAATAAAACCTAGTGTCCTACCAATGCACTGATGACGGTGAGGTGACACGGACACTATGCAGAGCTTCAGAAGATCTCACCCAGTTTATGGTCTACTGGGCTCTCGGTCGGTCTCTCCAGAGCCTACGCGTAGCAAAAAGTAACGCGCTAAGCAATAATGCTTAGTGGTGCCAATAATAAAATAAAAAAAATAATAGAAAGTAAATATGCAGTGCATGTTCTGATGTCTTATGCAGACAATTTTTCGATCATTATTGGTAATCTTATTTATTATGTACTTGTTCTATTCATTATTTCATTAAATTTGTTCACTTTTATTTTTAGTTGCCCAAGTAACCTATACTGGATGACTGGACTGGATAAACGGGTAAACTAGCACTGGGTATCAAGTACCTCGGGCCGTCACACCATCAGTCACATATGTATCTCCTGGTGTGCAACAAAATAGCTAATAAGTTGTAATAACATTAGGCACAAGGCTAAGTATCAACACAATGTCAGAATGGCTAAAAGCCATGAAATCATAAAATGGCATAATGCCATGTGCAGTACTGCTAACTGAACCCTATTGGCATGCCAACCTATCCAAACCAATCTTGCTAGATGAACTAGGGCATGTTACACTTTTAAATTGTACAATTCTTGAAATTTAAGTTTAGGTGTTACTATTCATTTCATTAGTCAACTAAAATGCTGACTTTTGCATAGGCAATAGGTACATTGATTTTAATACTCCCAACATACCACATTTTGCATTCTAAAGTTGTTGGTATTGGTTGCCAATACCATTTCTAAGCTTAGTGTTAGTTGTTCAAAATTTTTAGATTTCAAGCCTTGTGTTTATTATTTCATTGGTCATATTTACAGTGGGAATTTAGCAAAGTTGTCAACATGAAAGTTGTTCCTTATTGTGTCTAGTTACATTTATTTTTTTGAATCACTCCATTTGGAGTTTTGTATAACTGGCAGAATTGCAAACTTTCCAGATTTTCTGGACTGACCAAATCTATAGTGTTTTGTGCAATGACTACAGGTCACTTTTTGAACATGTTATGGTCAAAATTTGGGTTTGGTTTCTTCATGAAAGTTGTAGGTCTATATCTCAGCTTTCTTCTGGTAAAATTTCAGGTCAATTGAACCTTTCTACACTGAGTTATGACAAAATGAATAAATACTGTTTATTTGGTCATTTTGCCCAGGCAGAATGCAAGTCACCCGGATTAGGGCAATTTTTAGGTCAACTTGATTTTGTTTTCTGGGCAGGGTTTCTATACCAAAGTTGTGCCATTATGTGTCTAGTTTCATGTCCAATTAGCCTTGCACCAATTACACCTCTACAACTCCATTTATAACTGCCCAAACTTGCTAGACTCATGCTCAGTCCTACAGGTTAGCCAAGGCAGCTCACCCATACATAAATGCCAAGCCTCAACTCACTTCATTTCCTCATCATACACATTCAAATGGTCACTAATTGACCATTACAAGGTTAATGAACCCTCACACGAGCAAACCCTAATGTTGTTAAGTGTCCATATTTTTTTCCATGTTCATACATGCCTAATCTTTGCATTTCACCTACACAACTAAGTTCAATCATGCATTTAGCACTAATGGCTGCTCATCAACACTTTGATATCAAGAAAAATCACCAACCCTAACTAACCCTAGCTGCCTAAACTTTTAGGGTGCACACAAACACTTGTTTGTTTCATTTTCTTACATTTCCTACACATATCATGCCATTACACATGAATTAAACTAAAAATAACAAGAATTTGGTCACTTAAAACTTGGAGCAAAATTTTCTCCCTTCACAAACTTCAATTTCTTGGCTTTTCTTGGTAGCCAATCACCTTGCCAAGTTGTATTGGTAAATTTTGTTGAAATGGACTTAGGGTTTCAAGTGAGATTTGGTGAGTTAGAAAGCTTATATAAGCTTTAATGGTGGTTTTGGGCTAGGAGAGGAAATGGCTGGAAATGGGGAAGGAGAAGAACTGATTTTTTCTTTCTTTTTTTTTTGCCCATTTAGTCATTTTAAATAAGTTAATGCCATGTGTCAAAGTTTGATTGGGTGGGAGGATATTTAATGACATCATAATGATGTCATAATTCTAATTTCTTTCATTTTTTTTCCTTTTCTTGTCTACTTAATTTCAATTTAATTTTTAGCAATATTTATTCACATTTTGTGTCATAATAATTATTTAATTAACTGGACAAGTTGGCCGAAAATCACCTTTGAAGGCGAAATGACCAAAATGCTCTCCGTTTGGCTTAACAGACCAAAATTGTCTGTATCGATTGAAAATTTTTTCTAAGTATTTTCTTGGCATTCTCATGTCATAGAACCCTCAATGACCCTTCTTTGGAGTCCTAAAAATTATTTTATGAATTTTCCCCCAGTTCTAGGGCTCCTAGTTGCAAGAACCGCAACTTCCCACTTGGTTACCCATCACTAGGACACTGGCTCATTTAACTTGGTTGTTTTTTATTTCTAAAATTTTTCTTAAATTTTTTTATTAATATTTGAGTTAATTATGGTTCCTCACTTTAGTTTAAATATTTTTCCGGATGTTCTAGCTGTCTAGATCGACAATAGTCACCGAAACAGTAGAATGTACGGAGTTGCTACTGGGAGGGTGTTACACTCCCTTCAAATGCTCTCATGCATAACAGAATTCCTTCTTGCTCGCAAGATTGTCCTTACTATGGACAAAAAGAAACATTAACTCATCAACTCAAATTTGGCACATTTCCCCACTGATGTTGCATTCCTCTGTTTTGCATGGTGAAACTATTGTAGATTATTAGCTAGAAATTATTTCCTCCTTGACATCTCTTAACTAGGATAACAATCTTATAGAATTTATGTGGTCCTCTTGTGGTCCATTTGGAAAAGCCAAAACAATTTAATCTTCCAGGGTCATTGGCAAACTCATCTAGAGGTCTTGTAATCGGCTCTTTCCAAACATTGAGAATTCTTCTCCTTGGAAGCCACAACTCAACTACCTCAAACAAAACCCCAACAAGTCAGAAATGATTGGTCTTTTCCTCCTCAAGGAGTTATCAAAATCAACTTTGATGGTGTTATAAAAAATGTGCAGAAGTGTGGCTCATTTGCGGTTATTACGAGGGATTCGTCTGGTCTTCCATACGGCTAGAATTGCAAAAGAGTGGTTGCCATTATTGATCCTCTAATTCTAAAGGCCCTCACTTGTAGGCAGGCTACACATCTTACAAAAGTTAGAGGTTTCCAAAATATTATCTTGGAAGATGACTCTTTATAGGTTATTCACTATCTTCATGGTGCCTCAAGCTTCACTTCCATCAAAGGAATTTTTTCAAATGTACTGCATGTCACGACCCAATTTCACAGGCCGGACTGGCACTAGGACCTAAGTTAGCATAAATGTAACACCCCTACAGGCATAGTGCTGTGCAAATCACTGTTCAGGTGATCAGTGTCGGTCCGGATAATTAAGAGGATTATAATCATATTTAAGTCACTGAGAAAAGCCCTGAATGAAAATTAGTAGTGATTATCAGAAGGTTAAATACAGATCAGAAAAATAGAACATAAAAGGTTAAATGAGCCAGGGGTCACAGCGATGGGTGACTGTACCAGGAGGTGACTGCACCAGGAAGTGACTGCACCAGGAAGTGACTGCAAGATCAGTCAAAATATTGGAAGTGTGTTTCTTTTCAAGTTTTGAAGAACTGTTCTCTCAAAATACAGCCGGTACTTTGCCAAAATTTTGTAAGAATTGTAGTAGTTTTAAATATCCAAAAATTTGATTTGTGACTTAATGTCAATTAAAAGTTTTAATATTTGTGAAAAAAATTTACCCACCAGTTTAAAATGAACGAAAATTATTTTAAAATCCCTTATAGTATATTTAATGGGTTACCGGTAGGTGAAGTACGGTAATTCATTAGGTGCACTACGAGATTATGTTATGCTTTATGGAGGAGTAGGGTGTGACATGTTTATTGGTATCAGAGCAATGGTTTTAAAATAAATTTTGAACTGTTAATTTGAAATATTTTGTCGGTAAATATAGCTGCTCAAATATTTGATACATATAGTATATTTGCATCATAAATATGAACTGACGAAAAGAAATCTCCTTGTGTAGGTTGTCCTGGGAAAAGAAGATTTTGTGAATAGAAATGGAAGAGGGAGATAAAATAGTAGAACAACTAGTTACAGTTGAGACACAAGGGGAGGCCTCAGCTCCTCAGAGTGTCGAAGGCCTGATTGTACCAGCTCCACCGGTACAAATTACCGCAGCAAATGGCCCAGCAAATGGCCACTTTCTTTCAACAAATGGCTGATCATCTGTCAGCCCAAGCCTAAGCACAAACCCAACCCCTGTAAGAGCTACATGAAAAAGGAAAAAGTGTGGAATGGACTGGCCAAAGTTTTAATAGTAATTTGGGAAAAAGGAAGAACACTAGAGAGCCTAGTGGTTATGGGTCTAACAGAGGCAGATCTTCAGGGCGGAAGCAATCGAGAACCCATCGACAAATAATCAGAAGTTCCTACCCTATCCGTGTCTGTGAGGTATGTGGCAAGTTACACGGGGGTATGTGTCGTAAGGCCACTGGAGTCTGCTACAATTGTGGTGAACATGGACACTTTATTAGAGATTGTATTAGAGCACCTCGATTTGCTCTCTGGAGTTCACAGACAGTCGGTCAGGGCCAAGCTAGAAATAGAGTTGGTACTCCTCGCAATCCAAGCACAGCAAATCCACTCGATCATAGTAACGCATCAGTCAGAGTGTCCACTATACGCTAGAGAGAAATGGCAGAAACTTCAGATGTAGCTACTAGTAAGTTCTTAATTTTGAAAGAAATAATTAGTTATTATTTGATCCCAGCACTACTTATTTGTATGTTAGTGTTAGAATTATATGTTCTGCTGTTACTCCTTTGCATGAGAATAAATTTTGATGTATTAGTAACTAGTCCTTTAGGATATAAACTACGATAATAAGTGTGATTGACATTAGTTTTGGAAGAGTTTATCAGCGAAAAGTAATTATTAATATACAATAAATTATAAGTTAATTAGTGAGCCTATTTAATATAAGGCAAGAGGACCTAAAAGTAAATTATAGAAATATAATTGATCTAGATGAGGGCAAAGATGTTACTGCTAGTAATTGTTAATGAATATGGTAATCAGAATAAGTTTTGGATATTAGTAGATTCGAGAAGAGTAAGATATATGAAAGTTTGATCTTTTGGGATGTATCATAGTAACTATGCAATATTCTTAATGTTTGTACTGTAAGCTGCGGATTACAGTACTGACTTGAGATTATTGTGTAGAGCTACGTACTACCCGATAGTATACCAAGATAAGAATAGTTGTAAATGACATCTGTTTTGATATAGTTTTGACAAGATAAAGTTTTCTTATTGGAAATGAGTTTGAAAATCCTAACCTGGGATTTAAAACTCTAAAGTTAGAATATCGAAAGATTATAGTTTATTACAAAAAGGAAGTAATAATTGCATATCAATACAAAATAAGTTATAGAATATTGATAGATAAAAAAAAAGTTGTGGAAGTAAAAATTAGAATAGTTGATGAAAATGTAATAAAGAAACATTATGAATATTAGTTAAAGTGTTGACTAAAATAGTCAGAGAAATAAGTCAAAGTAATATTAAAGTATTGCGAATTTATTAGGGGTGATAAGAGGTGCTAAACTTTGACTCAACAGTTGAGTCAAGGAAGAAGATAAAACTGAGAAATGAATTAATTAAAGTTAAGTTAAGTTGTGGAATGGAAAAAGAAGTAAATAGAAAGTAAAAATGAGGAATGATATTAAGGAAAAATATTTATTATGGTATAAAGTGTAAACATCGAAATATGTTAAACAAAAGGCAAACAAGACAATGCAATATGGCACATAGGCCTAGGTCATAAATAGAGATGGTAAGGTAATGGTTATGAACTTATGGCCAATATGGAGATAAGCATTTCATATATGACCAACAAAGTCATTTTAAAGGGGAATTACAAAGAAAAATAATTGTTAGGACAACAATAAGAAAAGACTAATATATTCCAAGATAAATTGAAGGTTGCATCAAATGGTCAAGAGCTTTATGTAAACTTAAAATAAATAGATATGAATATAATGTGGACGATATGGAGATCATAAGATTTAATAAGAAAAGGAAATCTAAGTTCTCATTATCTAGGATCACATGAGGTCCTAGAAAAAGTGGATCCATTAGCACGTAGATTTGCTTACCTTTAGAATAAAAAGGAATTCAAATTTAATTTATGATAAGAAGCTCATAAGGAACTTGGCACATGAGGTGAGCAATAGATATGTAAATTTTATTGGCTAAAGTGCTACGGACCCATCATTCAGACTATGAGGCTATATGGAAAGATGAGAGAGACATGGGAAAACAACACGTATGAATGATTACGGACTGACAGTGGGCAAAATTTCAAGGTCAAAATTTCTCTTAAAAGGGGGAGAATTGTAACACCCCTACAGGCATAATCCTGTGCAAATCACTGTTCTGGTGACCGGTGTCAGTCTGGACAATTAAGAGAATTATAATCATATTTAAGTCACTGAGAAAAGCCCTGAATGAAAATTGGTAGTGATTATCAGAAGGTTAAATACAGATCAGAAAAACAGAACATAAAAAGTTAAATGAGCTGAGGGTCACAGCGATGGGTGACCGCACCGACAAGTGACTGCAAGATCAGTCAAAATCCTAAATTCATATGGGGCATTGTGACACCGCAATCCTAAGAGAACTTGCGAAGCTAGGGGAAATTTGAAAATCATAGAAAAAGGTGTAGAACCAGATCAAATAATTAGGTCAGGGTTCCAGAAGAAACATTGAATTATTTGCAAATCGGATTAAACCGGCGAGAGGCAAATTGGTCAATTCACCCTTAGAGGTGACTCCTGACCTAATTGCTCAAGAAAATTGGAGAAATAAAAATTTCGAAATATAGAATTAAATTAAAGAACTATGGAAAGATAAGGGAAAAAGGAAAAAGAAAAGAAAAAGATTTATGACATCACCCATGATGTCAAAAATAGAATTTAATTTCTCTAATTTTTTACTAAGTCAAAAAGCAAATAAATACATAAAATTAAAAAGAAAAACTTGTTGTCTTCCTCACCATAGTTGCCGTCCACTTCCTCTCTCTCCCATCTCTCTTCCAAAACCTCCATTGAAGCTTGATTTCAAGCTTCACAAACCCTAAAAATTCCCCATAAATTCTCCTAAATTCTTGAATTTCCTTACTTTGGCAACTTGAAAAGAAGCTTGAAGAAGAAAGGAAAGGAAGAAAGTAAAAAATTGAAGAATTGAAATCCAAAGTAAGGTTAGTGACTTAAACTTGTGATCTTTAGTTAAATTTATGTTTATTTAGTTGAATAGACTTAGAAATTATGGAAAATGTAAACAAAACTATTATGGGGGACTAGTAGTGAATTTCGGCTAGCCTATAGGGAGGTAGAAATTGCTTGAGTTTGATGAAATTAAAGTGATAGGGAAGTTGAATTAGGTATGTAGATTAAGATTACGCACTTAAATCTCATTAGTAGCATGAATTACATAATTAGGGTTCTTGGCACTTAGGGTTTGGGGAAAAATTTAGAGAAAATTGGTAATTGATGTAATGGAACCTAATTGAGGTTTGAAATGGTCATTTGGAGTCATTTGGGATGTGTTTGAATTAGTAGAAATGAAATGCAATTCGGATTGGTTAGGGGTTTCAATTTGGCAGTTTGACCTAGGTCCCTTTCAGATACCAAAATTGAAATTTTACCAACCTAATTAGTGTGAGGCTAATTGGGAATGAAAATAGACACATAATGACACAATTTTCATGTAGAAATCATGCCCAGAAAGTGACTCTAAGTTAGTGAACAATTAGGTCAAACCCAGAATTGGTACACTGTCATTGTATAAAAATGACCAAATGAAAAGTGTTTGTTCATTTAGCCATAACTTGGTCTAGGCAGGTCCAAATAGCTTGATTTTTGAACCATTAGAAATCTATGACATAGTACTACAACTTTCATGAAGAACACCAACCCAAATTCTACCCATAACTAGGTCAGTTTGCCACCCAAATTTGGTTGCCCAAAACTGCCGAACCAAAAACCTGCCCAGAATTCTGGGTAGATACCAATCCGGCCAGTCTTAGGAGAATGGCTATAACTTGGACTATAAAACTCCAAATGGAGTGATTCAAAAAAGAGAATTAAAGATAAGACATTAAAGAACAACTTTGATGAAGGAAAGTTGGCCAAAATTCCACTGTAGACAGACCAATAGAATAGTAGAAATTGTGACCCAAAACTGAATTTTTGGAATTTTACTTAGGTGGTTTAGAAATTTAATTGACAATCAATGCCAACAAAATTGACACCCAAAATGTGGTATATGTGTGCAATTAGAATTAATAAACCTATTTAGTAGGAAAAAGTCAATATTTTGACTTGAATAGTGCAATGAATAGTAACCCTAAAATACAAAATTCAAATAATACCAATTTAAGCAAAGTTAAGGCTGCAACTAAGTAGGCATGAAATAAATTAATGGATTTATTATGAGATATAGTACTGAAACACTGTAAACTGTGTGTCTCAGTTGAAAAAGAGACTGGAAAGGAATTTTCAAGGAAAAACCGAAATTTGGAGTAAAATAGTCAACAAAGAGGTTTGTGCACAACTAGTGTTTTTATTGGTTATGTTTCTTCATATGTCTTTTGACTAAATGATTTTATTTCTTATTGTATTATATTTATCAAATATTGAACTTATCTCAACAATTATTGAAATGTGTTATGGTATGAATGAGTTTAATTTTAGAAAATAAAATTAGTTATGATTTTATTTTGTCATGAATTGAATAAATTTAGCTTTGGATAAAATTTGTTTTGAATTGTGATGAGCATAAAAATTATTGGATGTTAGAATTGACATTGAATTGAATTATGTTGTGATTTATTCTCACAAAAAGGACAAAGAGATTCATGATATTATTTTATATCTCACTATAGATGCTTGACTAGGTTATTACCCGTCTCTCTCATTTGTTGAGGAAACAATGGAGTTAGCTTTGTTTTGTTTTGAATACCATGGTATGTGCACAGGCTTAGATTCTCCTCTTATTAGAGGTTAGATCTAAGTTTTTCATTGACCATTTTGGAAGTTTCATTATTGTTGTGTACTGTGCACGATGATTCGACCTCCCCGACCATAGGGAGTTAGAATCCCGATTCGATCTCCCCGACCATAGGGAGTGAGAATCGCCTCGAAGATGGCCCTTATGGATTAGTCTTGCATAGTTAGTGAGATAAAGAATGGGTTTTTGAATAGTAAAGAATTGTAATTTTAAAGGAAATTTGAGCATACTTAATTTGATTGAAATTAATATCTATTTCCATAAATTACTGGAATTACTTTAAAGGTTCAGTTATGATTTGATAAATTGAATTTATTGATCAAGATCGTTTAAACAAATAATTTATATTATTGGCAATGAAAATTTTGATTTTTGAAATTTTGATTGAATTTCAAGATTTCCAAATTCTTTGCTAAAATTTTGGTAAGGTATTGTATATTATGTTTTAAATTATGGTTGTGCACCACTGAGTTCACCATTCAGCGATAACTTTGTATGCTGTCGCAGGTGAAAGTAAAGATAGAGCAGCCGAGTGAGATTTTCGATAGCTGCACCTTGAAGAGTCATTGGGATTAGCTTCGGGTATATTAGAGGTATACCCTTGTAAATTAGATTTTGATGTATGCATGTAATTATATGTATGTAATTTATTTGAGCAGTTGTATAATAACTTTTGTAATATTATTTTGGGTATGTAATTAAAATACAAATTATTATAATATTTAAATTTATTTTTGAGTTTTGTAATCAATGTAAATAATTAAATTTTTGTATTTTGTGAATGATCAATTATTTCTTTTACATTTAACATTGTGAGACTGAAATGAGAAGTTTTAGTATTGGTTTAAATAAATTGCGTTTGATTGCAAACTGAATTCTTGTATGGAATTGAGATGAAAATATTGGAAGTGTGTTTCTTTTCAGGTTTTGAAGAACTGTTTTCTCAAAATACAGCCGGTACTCTGCCGGAATTTTTGTAAAAATTACGGTAGTTTTAAATATCCAAAAATTTGATTTGTGACTTAATGTCAATTAAAAGTTTTAATATTTGTGAAAAAAATTTACCCACCAGTTTAAAATGAATGAAATTATTTTAAAATCCCTTGTAGTATATTTAATGGGTTATCGATAGGCGAAGTACGATAATTTATTAAGTGTACTACGGGATTATGTTATACCTTACGGAGGAGTAGGGTGTGACAATAAAGCCCCTAAGGCTCGTAGTAAGTCTCACTATTCTCAAACCTATAACAAGGACCAAAATTGAGGCCCAACAAACAAATAAAATAAAATAAAATATTATAAATTTATTTGGGCCAGCTCAACCCGGTAACTATCAGAAAACTAAAACTAGGGGAGCCCAGCTCAACCTTGATAGCCATCTTGCATAAACCACTTAATCTCCATTAATTAATATAATACATAAATACAATGGTGTCATAGCAAAGTTATGATAGTTTAACAAATAGATAAATAAATAAAACTGTAAAAAATACTAACTAAGAAGCACCACAACCTGCAGAGAAAAAAGCAAGTTATACCCAAAAATAAACTTGCTTCTCCTGCAACCTGAGAAAAATATTTGAATAGAAATAAGCATTTAACTCAAAGAATTTAGATATTGATTATAGATGCAATTTCTATAACCACCTACAACTAGTACAATCCTAATATGAAATGCTCATATAACACATATAACAAATAACTAACCCAATATTCGCACGAGAAAATAATTTGGAGCAACTCACGCACCCAGTGTGTCACATTAATATATAAAAATGGGAGCTAATCCACTATATAGCTCTCACAATTCATATCCTGCAACGAGCTCAACTCAAGCCAGACATTTGCTTAAAGCCAAGTGTATAGGCTAGTGAAATCAACTCAAAGCCGTGTCTCACCCTGACTCTTCATATCCATAAGGACCTTGTTCCAACGAGACTAGCTCAAACCACGACTGTCTGTCCAATCCATATCCATAAAAACCATATATAAATAAGACACCCAGCTCCAAATTATCCTTAGGTGGCAATCACAAACTACTAATAACAATTAAATATGCAACAACTAAAATACCTGTGACACCCCTTACCTGTCTACAGTATAGCCGAGCGAGGCATGTCACACTCGGTGCCAGAGCGCCTTAACTTATCTTATTTCATTTCTCAGTAATTAAATTTTATTTTATTAATTTAGGGTTAATTTATTAACTGGAGAAACTGACAGAGTTTCCCCTGAATTATTCATAATTTTGACAATTTTCACCTGTTAAAAATCTCAACAATAATTTCATATATATATATATATATATATATATATATAATTTTTCTCAATCTCAAATCTCATCTCTTTATCTCAAATACAAATCTTTCTCCATTCCATGCATAAATAAATAAATGCTCACATTCATAAAGAAATACTCAATTTCATTAACATACATAATTTACAATAATTACATGAGTTTATAATTTACATGGCAAAAATTAATATCTAACACAAAATACAAAATACAAAATATTTGATAAAGCCTAGTGGTCCTACCAAAATACACTGCACAGATGAGGTGACACCAGACACAAATGCAAATCTAGACTCTCACAGTCATCCCAGTCTAGGGTCTACTGGGCTCTCACTCCTGGTTTCCAGTACCCACGCGTGGCAAAAAGCGACGCTGTAAGCATAAAGCTTAGTGGTGCCAATATAATATAAAAATAAACTAAATAATTAAATATGAAGAAATTATGCTATTATTTCATGCAGACTGAATTTTTGGTAATTATTTGTAATATCTTTAATTTAATGATTTTTATGTTCATTATATGGTTACAAATTTTTAAGACTTATTTTCATTGCCCAAGTAACCTATATCAGTTGACTGGATTGGATAAATGGGTAAACTAGCACTATGTAAAGCCCCCTATATGCATAGCCTGATATATTTCATGATGGGTGACCTTACCGGGAAGTGACTGTGAGGTTAATCCTAACCCTAATTTTGAACCAAAAATTATGACGCCGCGGTCCTAAGGACTATTGCGAACCTAGTGGAAAAGAGAAAGTCACATAAAAGAGTAATAAGTTGGTCAAATAATTAGGTCAAGAATCCAGAAAAAGTATTGAATTACTTGCAAACCGGGTCAAACCGGCGAGGGGCAATTTGGTCAATTCACTCCTAGAGGTGACTCCTGACTTAACTGTTCAATAAAATCAGAGAAACAAAAATTTCGAAATCAAGAATTAAATTAAAGAAACAAGGAAAAATTAAGGAAAAAGAAAAAGAATGAAAATTTGATTTATTACCTCACTTGAATGACATCATATATGATGTCAAAATGTAATTATAATTTCCCCAATAATTGACCAAGTCAAAATTTACTTTAATTACACATAAAAACATAAAAAAAATGAAAAGAAATTTCATTTCTTCTTCTTCTTTACTTTTGGTCGAGACCCATACTCCTCCTCCACCTTCATTTGCAACCTCCATGAAAGCTTGGTCTCAAGCTTTTAATCCATACATTTAACCCTAATTTTCCCTAAAATTTCCCATAAACCTTGCTAATGCTCTAGAAAAGAAGATTGAAGAAACAAAGTAAGGAAGAAAAGTGAAGATTTAGAGAATTAGAAATCAAAGTTGAGATTAGTAAGTAAACTTGACTTTTGTTGTTTAATTTCTATGTTTTTAGTTAAGTTAACTTAGAATTTAACTTAAATTCAAACAAAAACCATTATGGGGGATGAAATGGAAAATTCGGCCAGCAATAAGGGGAAATGAAATTGCATGAATTTGATGGAATTAAAGAGTTAATTGAGTTGAATTAAGTGTGTAGATGTTGGAAATATACTTTAATTTCATTAATTAAATGAATTGTGTAAATTAGGGTTTTTGAACTCTAGAAATTGGGAGAAAAATTGTAAGAAATAGTCAATTGATGTAATTGACCCTAATTGAGGTTAGAAATGGTCAATTGGGACCATTTGTGATGTGTTGGAATTGGTAGAATTGAAAAGCAATTCAGATTCGTTAGGAGTCCCAATTTGACAGTTTGACCTAGGTTCCTTTGAGGGACCAAAACTGAAATTTTACCAATCCAATTGGTATGAGGCCAATTGGAAATGAAATTAGACACATAATGACACATTTTGCATTGAGAAACTATGCCCAGAAAATGACATTTAGATAGTGAACAATTAGGTCAAACCCGGATATTATGCACTGTCACTGTACCAAAATGACTAAATAAACAGTGTTTGTTCATTTATCCATAACTTGGGCTAGATAAGTCCAAATGACCTGATTTTTGTGGCATTGGAAAGTTATAACATAGCACTACAACTTTCATGAAGAACACCAACCCAAATTCTACCCATAACCAAGTCATTTTGCCACCCAAAATTAGTTGTCCAAAACTGCCAGAACCTAAACAAGCCCAGAATTCTGGGTTAAAAACCAATCCGGCCAGCCTTATTCAAATGGCCATATCTTGGGTTACAAAACTCCAAATGGAGTGATTCAAAAAGGAAATTAAAGATAAGATAATAAGGAACAACTTTGATGTATGACACTTAGCCAAATTCTCATAGTAACCAGGCCAATAGAACAGTGCAAAACAGGGTACAAAAAGTGAAAATTTGAAATTGTCATTAGGAGACCTAAAAATTGAAGGGGCAGCCAAAACTAACAAATTAGGCACCCAAAATGTGGTATGTGGGTGTAATTGGAATTTACATACTTATTAAGCATGAGAAAGTCAACATTTTGACTTGAATAGTGCCATGAATAGTAACCCCAAAATGTAAATTTTTAAGAACATGATTTTAAGCATATTAAGATTAGAATTAAGTAGACATGAATTTATTTATTGGATTTATTATAAGTTGTGATACTAAAACACTATAAATTATGTGTTTCAGTTAAGAAGAATACAGAGAATGGAAAGAAAACATCGAGTCAAGGCCTAGAGGTGACTCGCACGAGGTTTGTGCACAACATAGAAATTTCTGTAAATTTTCTTCTGCAAATTGTTTTGAATGAATTGTGACTTAATTGTATTGCAATTATTATTGAAAGAAACAATATGCTTTTGATCTAAACTGTTGGAAAAATAAATTGTGTGTGTTTGAATTACAAAGTAATGTTTAGAAAATTATTAAGATAGTTTTGAAACCACAGTGTCATGACCACATATCTGAATGCCTCACTAGCTTGACTAGTGGGAGGAATTAGTTTTGTATTCCCTCTCTGGCTGAAGTATTGAGGTGTGTGCCACTAGAGGAAGAAATTTGAATGGGTACCCATTGATTGAGCTAGCTAGCCTTGATATTCCTCAAAAGCCTATGGCTATTGAGATGAACAATATATTAATGGCATGATATGACTGTGTATTTTTATAAAATTTGTTTTGTGACTTCCGAAGTGAAAAATTATTTGACTAAAATTTTAAATTGTGTTTTATATCTGTGTACCATTTTCAGTACCATATTTAGATAAGTGCGATTTAATTTATGCATAAATTAGTATTTTTAGTATGTTGTGCGCCAATGAATCATTGTACTCAGCGATAACTTTTTATTGCTGTCGCAAGTAGAGAGACTAGTAAAGTAGCCGAGTGAGCTGCTGAGGATCATAGTACTACCTTTGGATCTTTTGTCGGGTATTACATTATACCCTTATTGTACATATTTATTTTGATGTATGTGACTGTATGTACACTCTGTAAATTGGTCTTGAGCAGTTGTACAAAACTTGTAATAAAATATTTTGGATTTTCTAATGTAAATTTAGACTGATGAATGTAAATCAATTTTTCTTTGATGGAATGTAAATGAAATTATTCAATGTTATTTTTGAAAGTATTTGAGTTGAGAATTATGAATTGTGGAAATTTGCATTGAATTGTGGAGATGGAGTAAATTTGTGCTGAATTGAGTTGTGTTGGTGGTTGATTTTGATGAAGTGAAATATTTGGAAGTGTTTTCTACAGGTCAAAATTTTTTGTTTTCTTAAATACAGCCGGCACTCTGCCGAAATTTTTTCAAAATTTGCGAAAAAATAAAAATGGACAAAAATTTTACCTAACTTTTAAACTTCAATTAAACGTTTTTAATACCTGCTAGAAATGCTCACCACCTTCAAAAAGTAAGAAAATTGTTTTAAAATCCCTTGTAGTGTATCTAATGGGTTATCGGTAGGTGAAGTTCAGTAATTCATTAGGTATACTACGGGATCATGTTATGCCTTACAGAGGGGTAAGGTGTGACACACTGAGTATCAAGTACCTGGGGCCGTCACACCATCAGTCACATAGAGTTTGCTAGGTGTGCAACAGAACGGCTAACAAGCCATAATAATCATCAAGCATAAAGTCAAGTATGTTAAGAATAGCAAAATGGTCATAGGCCATAATATCATGAAATGGCACTAAAAGCCATAAATTACGAAATGACATAAAGCCATAGGCAGTACTGCAATCGGAACCCTATTGGCATACCAACCTATCCAAACCAATCATACTAGGCATACTAGGGCATATTAATAAAGTTAGGTTTTGGTTCATTGGATTTGGTGTTATGGTAGTTACTATTCACACTACTATTCATTCATAATGTTGATTTTTTCATAAATAATAGGTATATAAATTTTAAACACATGGTCATACCATATTTTAGGTAATAAATTTGTTGGCATTAGTTTCCAATTGTAATTCAAGGCTTATTAGATGTGATTCCAAAATTTTAGATTTCATTACCCATGTTTACTATTTCATTAAACCATTCATAGTGGGAATTTGGCTAAACTTTTTTTACCAAAGTTGTTCCTTAATGTCTCTAATTTAATTCAATTTTTAAATCACTCCATTTGGAGTTTTGTAGCTCAAGTTATAACATTTTTACCATAACTAGCCGGATTAGTCCATGTCCAGAATTTCTGGGCAATTTTGGTTCTAGCAATTTTAATGAGCTAATTTTGGTTAGCAATTTGATTAGGTTATGGTTAGAATTTGAGTTTCTGTTCTTCATGAAAGTTGTTCTACTATGTCTAAGCTTTCCATGGGTTCAAGAATCAGGTCATTTGGACCTCTCTACACAAAGTTATGGTCATTTGAATAATCACCGTTCATTTAGTCATTTTTCCAGGTCTAGATTTTGGTTACCCGAATTCAAGCAATTTTTAGATTACTTTAGGTTGAATTTCTGGGTAGAGTCTCTTCATGAAAAATGTGATATTATGTCCCTAGTTTTACTTCCAATTGGCCTTACACCAATTGAAACTACACAAGTCAACTTATGGCTGTCCAAACTCACTGGACTCAAGTCTAGTATTTCCAGCTCATAGGGCAGCTCAACCAATTCAACATTCAATGCCACAATCAATCCAAAATTAAGGTCAAACCATGCAAAATGGTCACTAATTGACCTTAAAAACACTAACCCATCATCAATTTAGCAAATCCCTAATTTTGGCTCAAACCCTAATTCCCAAAATCACAAACCTTACACTACACATACAAATTAAGATTCTAACTCATATTTTCACATCAAAGGCCATTACCAACAATCTTTAATTCAACTAAAAGTCATCAAAACCCTAGTATACTCATGGCTACTAAAATTCAAGGGAGGTCTAACATACATATTTTGTTTCATTTCCCACAATTTCTAACTCAATTTAGTGTTCTAACAAATAATATAGAAAGAGAGAGGAGAGAATTGGCACTAACCTTGAAGTGAGCCAATTGCAAGCTTGCTAAAACTCTCCTTTTCTACTTCTTTTTGTTGCCTAGTGCTTGTTTAAGGTGCAAGGTCAACTTTCTGTGAAGAAAGGAAGGGATTTTATGGTGAAATTGGGTAAGAAATGCAGCTTAAATTGGACAACAATGGTGGAGTTTCCTTCAAGGTGATTTTTGGCCAAAGAGAGGAGGTAGAAGAAGATGACTAAATTTAATTTTATTTCTTTCCTTTTTGCTTTTATAGTTGAGCTTGTCTAATTGTGATTGGTTATAAAAAATTTTTAATTGCATCATCATTACCTAATGCTTAGATAATAATTCTAATTTAATTTCTTTTTGTTTTATCTTTATTTATTCTTTCTTTTACTCATTTTTAATTAAACTTTCATCAATATTTATTCATATTTTATGACATAATCCTCACTTACTTAAATGGATAAGTTAGTCAAAAATCATCTTTGAAGGTAAAATGACCAAAATGCCCTTCATTTTGCTTACCAAGTTAAAATTACTTGTATCGATTTACAAAATTTTATTAGCATTTTCTTGGCATTCTATTATTATCTAAGCCTCAATAATTCTTCACGTGAGTCCCAGTAATTATTTCATTGAGTTTCCCATGGGTCTAGGGTTGCTAACTGTCTTCATAATCGCTTCCCGTTAGGTCACCCATCGCCATAGTTTCGGCTCATTTAACCTTCTTGCATTTCATTTCTTAAAATTTTCCTCAATTTTTCTTGTCATTATTTGAGTTATTTATGACTTCTCACTCTAGTTTAAATATAGTTTCAGATATTTTGACTATTCGGACAGACATTGGTCACCGGAACAATAGAATGTACGGACTATCTGAAGTGAGGGTATTATAATACCTCTAATATATTAACTATTTATATGCATAATTAAATATTTATAAAATGCATGAGTATGCTAGATATATAATTAATATTAAAATTATAAAAATAATCAATATCTAACTCACAGACTTGTCGAATCGACTGCAACTAGTCTAACTGAAAGAAAGAAGAATGGCCAACAACGAACACTCATACAGACACATTGATCTCTATCAATTTACAGAAAAAATAATTAATTAATTTAAACTAAATGAGCAATAATTATTCCTAGGATCTTGCTAAAATTTTGGCAGAATCTCCTCTATAACTGGACCTAACTCCTTGCAAGAAAACTTATCAAAAAGTAATACTCAGGGCCACAGGCCCACAACAGCAAACACCATGCCCATCCGAGCCTAAAAGAAAACTAATTTATGTCCAATCATCTAAACTTCAACTCGAGTTCCTAACTCTTTTACAGTCCAAATAATTATTTTTAGCACTCTAAAAATTATAAAAATATTCTTAGAGGTCCTTTACATCATTCTTGTATTAATTAAATTTATTTTATTTAATTTTACTAAGCCAAGAATATTTTATAGATAAATCAGCTAGTTTAGCCAAGGTAAAAACTATACAACTTGAGTTCGGGACTGCCTTTACAAATTTTACTACCTGGAACGTGTTCGATGAAAGAAAAATGTACCAAAATAAGTCTTAAAGTGCAAAGCTAGAAATTTTTTAAGTTTACAACCCTAGGTTTCATGTAACATGAATAAACTTTTATTTAATTTCCTTAATTAAAAGAATAAGCTTTCAAGTGTCACTTTCTCATATAACAATTAAATGAGTTTTCAATCTCCCATTGGTACATTTGTAATGCTTAAATATTAATCAACAAAATTAAACTTAATTAGTTAGTATTCTAAACACTAATTAATTTAATTAATTAACCATTAATTAATTATTATTTTACCTCCCATTTTATTTCTAGTCAAATGGTCAAAATTGTCAAAATTTGACCAGTCAAACTTGTATAAAATTTTGACTAAGTCCATAATTTTTATCTTCCTTTAAGCTTAATCCTTCAAATTTATATTTAAACATTTTAAATATTAACTTGAATACTTCCATTTATAAATTTAGTTTCAAGTCATGCTAGGGACTTTATAATCTTATTACAAACTAAATTAATTAATTAATTAGTTAATTAAACCATTTAATTAATATAATCAAATTAATCATGCTTTGATCAAGTTACTCTTATGTGTATGACTTACTATGTTCATTACTAATTAGCAATAAGAATAATATTAACTCTTTAATATTATTGGAACCATTTTAAACTAAAATGAAACTCCCTTTTCATTTAAGTTCTCATAAATCATTTTTGACATCTAGCATAATGTACCATGACTACCCAATTAGTTCTGAATTAATTCCCCAATTTATGAACCTTGATTATACATACCATGCACTAGAATCTCTTTGTTATAAAATCTCAATTCCAGCTAGAGTTATGATTTCATGTCAAACTCTTTTGCTTTGAATCATATGTCCTCTTTTAATTCTAATTCTTCATTAATAAGACATTTCTGTCAAAAGCTCTTTTCTGGCGAAGTCTATCTGTTTTGGCCAGGAACTTGAATTCATCAAGAATAATTAAATGGACATAAGATTTCATCCCTATTTACTTAGGGCAATGAATCCCATCTTAACTAACACCTATCTCCATATATAACTAGTCAGAGCCAACACATGGCCATATACTCATTTATAGCCCATAAACCCAATATCAAGCTCAAACTACCTATATATAAAACAACTGTGTTATCTCAGGTCAATGGATTATTTGCACTATTATGATCTAGATGACTTTGTATTAACAAGAGTAAATTCCATGTACAAGTCATCTTATGCCACTGGTTCGACCTACTTATCTTATAAGTGTCCACCATGTTTAGGCATAAGACTCACCATTCTATCTCATTAGTATCTCATGCTAATCTATGGAAATAAATACAAGTGACAATCTTTCCGGATAAATCATGCCCAATGAAGTATCCTAAATTGTGAATCAAATTTATAATACTTATACTAGAATATTATGTTACTCATATTCTTAACAACTTAAAAATAGAACATCTAACAAGATATTAAAGGACTTTTTCAATTAAATTCAAACCATTCAAATTTAACAGAAAAGAATAATTGCCAATAAATGGGAATAAATATTTACATGATACAATACAATGATATGCTCTAGGGCATACTACTAACATTCGAAATGTTTGAAAATGACTAAAAACATGACCACTTTCTGAGTAGGCTAGCCGAGAGTTCAGACAGAGCCGAAAACTCAGTTCCGAGCGCTGGTGAGCTATCGCCGATCTGATCACACTTTTACGAACCCCATAATTCTTAATAATTATTATATAATTATGTTTAATTTATGGGCATCAAAAAACTCACTAAACGATCTGGACCATCCGATGAATGCCTTTTTTCAAATGGTATCCAATCGGAGAATGATCGGTCCCATCTCGAAAGGTTTCATTGCGTTGAATTTAACGATGGTCTCGGATCATGAATCCAATGGTCGAATTGTCCAGAATCTGATAAAAAAACTTCGAATCTGCCCATTTTCTCTTTCCTCAATTCTTCCAATTATGGTCACCAAACTCACTGCCACTGGTCAAAAAATGAAGCTAGGGTTGAGGGGAGTCCAAGCCACCAATATCGCGATCGTTGGCCATGAAAACGTCAGATTTTGGCTAGAGAAGTTTGGCCTTCTCTCTCTCTCTCTCTCTCTCTCTCTCTCTCTCCACCCCATCCTCTTATCTGTCGCCATGAACCACCACCGTCTAGTGGTTGACTAGATGTGGAGGAACTCATTGGCGCTGCAGCTGGCTGGTTGGAAGAGATAGAGCGAAGGGGAGAGGAGAGAGAATCAGAGGGGGGGGGTGTTATGGCTACTGCCCAATTTTTGAAGTTTCAGTATTTTTTTTAACTGTTAATTACTTTTTCAGTCCTTAAACTATTTAGATACATTTAAAAAGGTCCAACATTCTTTTCAATAGGGTCCAAAAGTACTTTAATTAGTTAAAGCTAATTTTTAAATAAAATACAACAACAAAAATGATGATGATGATAATAATAATAATAATAATAATAATAATAATAATAATAATAATAATAATAATAATAATAATAATAACAACAATAATAATAAAATCCCATTTAATAATTCTACTACTTTAATACTTAAAATAGTATTAAATTTTAAAATACTTTCATAAAATATGTTAGAAAGAAATGACAAATAAATTTTTAAAATTTTTCAGGGCATTATAATCTTTCCCCCTAAAGAAAAAAATTCATCCCTGAATTTTTAAACAATAGGGGATATCGAAAAGAAGGTGATTGGAACAAGTGCGAGCACTTTTCTTCGAGCTACGCATAGACGGTTAAAAATGCTTTATATGCTCACCCCCTCTGCAGCATGCCAGCTATTGTCCTCCACCTGAAACTAAGCCATTACATCTAAGTACTCATTGATCTTCTTTTGACATCTCTTGTACCCACTATGCTTCCACTGCACTTTGATGTGGTATATTGCAATACTAGTTTTTGTTTCCTTCTATTACCAATCTATGCGGCGCAAAGATATGACTCATACTGCCTACTTACAAAGTGTCGTGAAGTGCCCTTCTAAAGTAATTATTTTTACACGCACCTTACTCAAGATTATTACTGATCTTGTCAGCTATTGAAGTTTTAGCAAAACTTTCTTCATGCTTAAAACAGTTATACTACTTAATTCCATGATATTGTGAACTTCCCACTTACTTCATCTCACTAATAAGGTCCTTGTACCAATTTTTATTCATCTCAAGCAATCCACCCATCTTAAGCATATCTCATGTCCTTCGGTCTCATTTGCTCTCTCTTTCCCATTTTTGCTACTATTGATATCGTTACCACTAACTATACTTCCTCTTTGCCTCAAGTTTCGAGCTTATAATACCCGTAGTGCTTAACTGTCTATCTTGTTTGTCCTTAATCTTATCCTTTCTCACCTTGTGCCTTGTCCTTTGAAGATATCCATCTTATTAGCGTTAACTTTAACCTTTTTCTCATTTCTTAATCCCAACTTCATCACTAACTCTATTACTTCTGGAATTCTAACTTTGCAATTTGCTACTACTAGCACATCTTTTATATCATATAACACTACGACATATATTTGTTAATCATTTATGTAACACCTGCAATTCACCATGGAAAATTCTTTCTGTACCTCCTTCCCCAACTTGACCATTAGTGTGTCTTTATCTCCTATTACCTTTTGTAAGAAATTGCACATCATGGTTGGATAGGACCCCTTGAACCTATAAATTCCACATGAACTAATATGGTAGTGGGAAATGTGTATTATACCACAATTCCAGATAAGATACTTCATGTGTTCATTCCTCTCAATATAGCCATATCTGCTACCCACATCTTTCCAAGCTTCAGCCTCAAATCTAACCAGTTACAAACGTTCCATTCTTTAAATCTCATCTCTAGATAGCACATCCTCCAATTTATAGCACATCCTCTAACTTAGAGCTACCCATATAACTTAACATAAAAGAAAAAAAAAATTCTATTCTGAATTCAATTTCACCCAAAACCTGCAATTGTGAACTAATTCTAGTTCATGTCACCACCTTGATCATTCTTTCATTCTTGGAATTAAGTATGCACTTACCATCATCCTCGCCTCAGGAGATTGTGTATAAACTGTTGCCTATCAAATTCTCAATTGATTTGGTCACCTCATCATGGTTTCCTTTCTTAACACAATCTTCTAGAATTGAAGCACAAACTAACTTGGAAAGAAGGAGGAATCTCCTCCTACAGTTAATAGTACACCATTGCCTAATAAACAATGTTTACCTCACATCCCTTAGTCTTCTTCTTCAAATTTCATCATCTCTTTGCAATTATTGGCTCTTTCTATAAGATACTAGTCACACCAACCCTCTGTGTCATTACCCATTCTTCCATTCTCTCATCATACCTATACCATCCATTAGTTTCATTCCTTAACCTGACAAGACAATTCTAGATACCATTGTACACTATCTAGTCGCAACTTGCTCAAGTTGCATTCTTACCTATCTCTTATCGTATTGTTAACAGGTTAAAGGAATCCTGCCCCATTGCTACCCATTTCACCTTAAGAATAGGGAATAAATAGAGTCTAATCCAAAGCTGTAACTCCAAGCTCTATATTTTGGCCCCTAACATTGCCCCATCTATGTCATGCTCTAAGTCTCACACTACTAGGTTCTATACCTCAATCACTACTCTCACTAAAATGGTCCTATTCTGGGTTCTCCATCCTTATCATTTACACTGCCCAAAATAACAACTAGCCTACTCTATGTCTTAACTCTATTTTTCCTATTCTAAGCCCTTTAGGTTATCTTTTAATTTATTTCTTTTAACTTACCCAGAACAGAACTCTGACTATTTTATTCCTAACTCCATTCTTCCTTCTGACCTGATAGTTATACTAGATAACTTTATCTTTTAGTGTCTCCATTAGGTCGTCACACCTTTGTGCTATTCGAAGTTTATCCTTTGACCATTCAGGCTAGCACTTCCACTAACATTTGATTTATGCTGTATTCGTAACCAACTGTCCTAACTCTCATTTTTTACACTTTTTCTATCTACTAGTATTATGTGATTTGTCTTCATTGACTCATTGCCCTTTTTCCTTTTCTCTGCTTAGAGTATACTCTTATCTTGGGTAGTAAGAAACTGAGAAGAAACTTAGGGAATAACAGCCATGCATTCATTGTGTGATCTCTATTCCCGTCTGTTAGACTTTAGACTATCCTTTACTACCTCAAAAGGGAATTTGTAGGGATTCTCTTTTCCCATTTCCACTCAATTAGCCAAAAAATAAGGTACTAGGTACCCAAACACATCATTAACTCAAAAGCTTTACATATACCTGTTAGTAGTATGCCCTAGAGCATATCATTTAGTATGTATCTTGTGCATATTTTTATTAATAAAAGGCATTTTCACTTTTTCATTTACATAATGTATTTATGTGTAATCGAAAAGGTCCATTGATATTTTGTTAGAAATTCTATTCTTAAGTTGTTAAGAATATGAGTGACAGTATTTCTAGTACAAAGTATCATAAATAGGTTCACAATCGAGAATACTTCATAATAAGGACACGACTTATCCAAAAAGATTATATTCATGGTTGTTACCAAGTTATTTATATGAGATATAAATAAGATGGAATGGTGAGTCTCATGCCATATAGTAAATATGATAGGCACTTATAAATGATAAGTAGGCCAAACCAGTGACACTTATAACAAGCACATGAAGTTTACTCTTGTCAATGCATTGTCATAAATCATATCAGTGCATATAATTTTTAGACCTGAGATAGCACAATTATCTTGTATATAGGTGGTTTGAGTTTGATACTGCTTTCATACTTGTACTATGTATGGGTATATGGGCATGTGTTCGCTCCTACTAGTTATATATAGAGGTAGGTGTTGATCAAGATGGAATCTGTTCCTCTAAGTAAATAGAGATAAAATCCTATGTTCATTTAATTGTTCTTGATATTTCAAGTTCCTGGCCAGGACAGATAGATTTAATCAGAAAAGAGTTTCTGATGAGAAAATCTTTTTAATCAAGAACTAGAATTAAAAGAGAATATAATATTCATAGCAAATGGAGTTTGACATAACCCATGACTTCAGCTTGAGTTGGGATTTTGTAACAGAGAGATTCTAGTGCATGGTAACATATGATTATAGGTTCATTTAAGGTAAACCTTATTACTAATTGTGTGGCCATGGCATGCTATGCTAGGTGTTAACCATGGTCTATGAGATGCATAAAATGATTTAGAGAAATCATTTATGGTAAGAAAGAGTTCTGATGATATTAAGAGTTGATATCATGTCTCATTGCCAATTAGTGATGAGCTTAGTAAGTCACACATATACACAAGTTATCACCTAATTAAATATGATTTAATTAATTTATTAAAGAGTTTAATTGATTAATTAAATAGGTTTGGTTTGTAATTAGATTGCAAAGTCCCTAGCATGACTTGAAACCAAATATAGGTTATTGGATGTACAGTATAAGTTAAATTTATATTTAAAGTGTTTAAATATGAATTTAATTAATGAGAAATTAATTAATAAAGATTAATTAATTAATTTATATTTGATATAAATTGATTAGAAGAAGAGAAATAATTATTTTGGGTTGAGAACTCAAAATTAAGACACAGGGGCATTTTGGTCATTTCACAGGGTGACATGTGGCACCATGAGATGGTGACACATGGCATTACACATAAGCTTATCAAATGTCTTTTAATCATGTAAGATGATTAAAATCAAGATTAAATATAGGTTTGACACTTGGCACAATGGGATTGGGTCAATTAAACCTAGAACCAATCAAAGGGTGACATGTGGCAAGGGTTTAAGTGGTGACCTAGCTATATAAGTGTTGTTATAAAAAAATAAAACACACAAGCTGCTGCTCCCAAAGGTGCCGCCACCCCTTGGCTGCCTCTCCCTTCTTTTCTTCTTCATCTCTTATTCATTCCAAGAGATTAGCAAACAATCTCTTGAATTAAAAATACTAGAAATTGTTTCTAGTGTCCTGTTTACATCTTTAATCTCTTAAAAGGCAGAACTTGATTTTCTAAATAATAGAAAAAGCTTTAGAAGCTGTCTAAGGGCTACCATAGGTGTTCTTGGTGTGGACAAGCTAGAGGGACAACATCTGGTGTCTTGAAGACGAATTTCAAAGGCGCAAATACACTATAGTGCATCAAGAGGTTAGTGTGTTTGTTCTTGATTTAATCTAGGGTTCTAAAATTAATCTGATTAATTTTAAAATCTTAAATGGCAAATACAGATCCAAAAACATATTAAAAGAGTTTTAATATGTTGTTTATCATTGAAATCAAATAGATAAAAATAAATCTTGCATGATGCATGTAACCGTAGGTAAAAATTTTTGAATTCAATGGTATAAATTTGTGTTTTTCACGCTTCTGCTCCTTCAATTGGTATCAGAGCCACTATATTTGCCATTTAGATTGTTTATTATATGATTTAATTGTATGTTTTGATCATGAGATATAGATCCATTGCTGGTTGCAATGGATATGTGGCGGCATGATTGAAGAACACCAACATGGTGCGCAAGGTTTGTGGCTTCATGGGTGGTGCAAGGTTTGGCTTTTTAATTCTGCAATTGTTGTATGATCTAAGGCCTTTCCTATGACTAATTAAAGTGTTTAATTAGTAGTTTTAATCGCACAATTAAATTTTGATTCAAATCAGAATTTTAAAATTTGTTTGAATGTGATTCAAATCTGAATTTTAAAATTTGTTTGAATGTGATTCAAATCTGAATTTTTAAAGTTGTTTGAATCATATTTAAATCTGATTTTTTAAAGTTGTTTGAATAATATTCAGATCTGAATTTTTAAAAATTGTTTGAATGTAATTCAAATCTGATTTTTTAAAAATTGTTTGAATGTGATTTAAATCTAAATTTTTAATGTTGTTTGAATGTGATTCAAATCTGAAATTTTAAATTTGTTTGAATGAGATTCAAATATGAATTTTTAAATTTATTTGAATCATCTTCAAATCTGGATTTTTAAGTTGAATATGAGATATTCAATTTAATTTAAGTATGTATGTTTTATTTAATTGTTAAATAGTGATATGCATGATGGATGATCATGGACTATAAAAGACCAATGTGATTGGATTTATTCTTTTATGTTTCTTTAGCATTGTAATTTAAATTAATTTATTTTTTGAGCATGTATTATTAAGGTTGTAATAATTTTGGGTTGTAATTTCATTTATTTAAGTTATTGTATATTCGCCTTGGTATGCCAAGGATTACTATGTAATTGGATTGCAAGAAGTTCAAGGAGGTCAAGAGCGTTGGTGGGACCAGTGGGAGGAATTCAAGATCAAGTGTTGATTATGTACTCCTTCAATAACTCTTGTAAAATGAATGAATGAAATGCACCTAGGAATGCCCTGATTCAATTCTTGGTGGCTCAGAATTGAATCCCTTAGAAAGTCCATGATCATACCATATTTATTTATTATCCATGAATGCATCAGATGTATGTGAATGTATGCAGTTTATGATATATGCATGCTAAATGGATAATGTGCAAAGTGAGACTTTAATAGTAATTAGTACGACCACAAAAATCTTCCAAACAAATGATTAAGTTGGAAATGCTATAATTAAAGTAATTATAACATAGGCCCTCCATTGGGGCAATTATTTTAAGAAATTTTAAATAGTTGCATAAGATGCAATTAATTTAAGAGATTTTCTTAAGAATAATTGTTAAGCATGAGATGTTGTAAATATATAAATGGTTTGGTGGCCAATATTGGATGTACCTGAGGACATTAAAATTATTTGCATAATTACTGGCTCAATGGGATCAACTTAACTAATGCAAGATAAGTCAATAATGGATGTACCTGAGATTTTGAGTATTAGGGGCTAGGTAAAGGATTGAACCTCACATGAGATGTGATGGGCAAGGAGTTGCCCACTTATAGTTTATTGTAATTCCAATAATGGATGTACCTGAGGATAATTAATAGAATTATAAGAATTCAATTACCCACTAGAAATCCATCCAACTAGGATTTCTGTTTTCTACTTTGGAAGTGTAGGATTCGCTAAGTTAGTGGGAGGACCAATTTGATTAAAAGACCATAATCATTTTGGTTAATTACATGATACATTTACTAATTAATCTGGTTATTTTCTGCAGTTAATTTTCTGATAATAATAATGAGCACAGAACAACCACCACTATCCAATATCCTTGCAAGCATACTTGATCGCAATAGGTTGACAGGACCTAATCTGTCTGATTGGCTAAGAAATTTGAAAATTGTCCTGAACCTTGAACATATAGGATATATTCTATACTCAAATGTTCCTGGTCTTTTATCTCCAGAGGCCACATAAGAGGGACATGAAACTTTGGACAAGTGGAAGGAGCATAATATGAGAGTAAGTGTTACATGCTTGCTTCCATGAGTAATGAGTTACAGAAGCAACATGAGAACATGTAGAGTGCGAGTGAGATCCTCCTTCACCTACAAGAGTTGTATGGTGAGCACAGCAGAAATGCTAGGTATGAGATATCTAAGCAGCTGTTCCGCATGAGGATGTCTGAGGGACAGAATATTGGGGATCATGTCCATAAGATGATTCGACTGATTGAGCAGTTGGAACATCTTGACTTCAACATGGATTTCCAACTACAGACGGATTTGATCCTTTAGTCCCTTCCTGAGTCTTTTGGGAATTTTGTGACAAATTTCTATATGACTAAACAGTAATGCACCTTAGCTGGTTTACTCAACATGCTAGTTATTGCCCAAAAGAATATGCCAGGCAATAAAGGAAAAGAGGAAGCTTTGATTGCATCTTCTTCTACTGGAAAGTCCAACAAGAAGAAGGCAATAAGAAAAAGAAACCTCAGATTCCTGGTCCTTCTAAGAAAATAGCTAAACAGAAAGGGAAGACTAAAGCTGATGGAAGCAAAGAAAAGTGTTTCCACTGCCAGATGGATGGGCACTGGAAAAGGAACTGCCCAGAGTATCTTGCTTCTCTGAAGGACAAGAAGGATAAACCTTCGGAAGGTATGTCCATATCTTGTTATTTAGATTCTGATGATACTCATAGTTCATCTACATCTTGGGTTTTAGATACTGGTGCCAGTTCTCACATTTCTAATTGCAGGAACTAGCAAATAGTAGCAGCTTGCGTTCTTAAGATGTTAGAGTCCGGATTGGCAATGACTCAACTGTTGAAGCTTTAGCCATAGGATCTAAATCTTTTCACATGTTTGGACATGTTTTGTGTTTAGATAATATTTTATATGTACCTGATGCTTTTAAGAACATCATTTTTATATCTAATTTGACTAGAAATGGCTATGAATTTCAGTTCACAGATGATGTTTGCAATATTTATTTTGGAAATAAATATGTTGGTTCGGGTTATATGAATGAAGATCTTTATTATTTAGATAATAATGACAAACACAAAATGAATGCAAGTGATCTAAATGAATGCAATACCATGGTAAAAACTAAATCAAGTTCAAAATATATTTGGCACTTAAGGTTATGTCATGTTGCAGAAGATAGGATTACAAAATTGGAGAAAATGGGGATTCTATCTTCATTGGGCTCTGAGCCTACTCCAACTTGTGAATCTTGCCTTCAGGGCAAAATGACTAGATCACCCTTTGTTGGACAAGGGCTAAGAGCTGAAAATATTTTAGAGCTAATACATAGTGATGTATGTGGTCCATTTAAGGAAATAGCTAGAGGCGGTTTTCATTATTTTATTACCTTTACTGATGATAAATCAAGGTTTGGGTATTTGTATTTGATGAAATACAAACATGAATCCTTTGAAAAGTTCAAAGAATTTAAATCTGAAGTAAAAAATCAAACAGGAAAGAGTATTAAAGCTCTTTGATCAGATCGTGGAGGTGAATATTTGAGTACTGAATTTGATGAATACTTGAGAGATCACGGCATTGTTTCCCAGCTGACTCCTCTAGGAACACCACAGCTGAATGGTGTATCTGAAAGGAGAAATCGTACCCTATTGGATATGGTACGTAGTATAATGAGCTATACTGATATGCTAATCTCCTTTTAGGGATTTCCATTAGAATCAGCTTTGTGTATTCTGAATCGGATTCCATCAAAATCGGTTTCTTCCACACCTTATGAGATATGGCATGGAAGAAAACTAAGTCTTAAGCATGCTAAGATTTGGGGTTGTTCAGGTTATATCAAAAAGTTGAACACTGATAAATTGGAGACCAGATCAGAAAATGGTCGATTTGTTAGATATCCAAAAGATAGTTTTGGATATTATTTTTATTTGCCTACTTCACAAAAGGTTGTGATAAGTAGAGATGCCACATTTCTTGAACAACAGTTTGTTCAAGAAGGAGGCAAAGGAAGGCAAATAGAGTTAGAATTGGAGAATTCTGACCAATCAACAGATCGGATGGATATAGATCCATCTAGTCAACCTATACCCATTAATGAAACATCTACAGCTATTCCTCGTAGAACAATTAGGGTATCTCACCCACCAGTGAGATATGGTTTCCTTCATGAAGAAGAACAAGAGTTGTCTACTCATGAAGAATTAAATCATGGATATGATCCACTTACCTATGAAGAAGCTATACCAGATATAGACTCTTCAAAATGGATTGATGCTATGAAATTCGAGATTGATTCCATGTATAAGAATCAAGTTTGGGATCTTGTTGACCCACCTAAAGGTATTATACCTATAGGGAACAAATGGATTTTTAAGAAGAAAATTGATTCTGATGGAAAGGTAGAGACCAATAAGGCAAGGCTAGTAGCGAAAGGGTTTCGCCAAAGGTAAGGAATCGACTATGAGGAGACTTTCTCGCCTGTTGCATGCTTAAATCAATTAGGATTCTATTAGCAATAGCTGCATACTATGATTATGAGATTTGGCAAATGGATGTCAAAATAGCTTTTCTCAATGGATACATTGAAGAAAACATTTTCATGGAACAACCTAGGGGTTTTGAATACCAAGATGGTTCCAAGGTATGCAAGCTAAAGCGATCCATTTATGGGTTGAAGCAAGCTTCGAGGAGTTGGAACATTCGTTTTGATGAAGCCATTAAATCATTTGGTTTTATAAAAAATGAGGATGAGCCATGTGTATATAAGAAGGTTAGTGACAGTGCTATCACTTTCCTTGTCTTATATGTGGATGATATACTATTGATGGGTAATGACAGTGCATTGACAATCAGTAAAGGTATGGTTGTCAAATACATTCTCCATGAAAGACTTAGGGGAGGCAACCTATATTCTTGGGATTCGCATCTATAGAGATAGAGCGAAAAGAATAATTGGTTTATCTTAAAGTCTACACTTAGAAAAGGTGTTAAAGAGGTTTAACATGCTTGATTCCAAGAGAGGATTGTTACCAGTGAGACATAGTATCCATCTTTTTAAATATATGTCTCCAAAGACACTTGAAGAAAGAGATAAAATGGCCAGGATTCCATATGCTTCGGCTATTGGAAGTTTATTGTATGCAATGTTGTGTACTAGGCCGGATATCGCATATGCTGTTAGTTTGACTAGAAAGTATCAATCCAATCCAGGTTTGAAGCACTGGATAATTGTCAAGAATATCCTTAAGTACTTGAGAAGAACTAAGGATTTATTCTTGATATATGGAGGTGGAGACTTACAATTAGATGGTTATACTGATTCTGATTTCCAATCAGATATCGATGATAGAAAGTCTACCTCTGGATATGTGTTTATTTGTAATGGAGGTGCAGTCAGTTGGAAGAGTTCCAAACAGAGCACGGCTGCAGATTCCACTACTAAGGCTGAGTATATTACTGCATCAGATGCTGCAAAGGAAGCTGTTTGGATAAAGAAATTCGTGACAAAACTTACAGTAGTTCCTTCCATTGAGTCAACAGTTCCATTACATTGTGACAACAATGAAGCAGTCATACAGGTTAAGGAACCAAGGTCTCACAAAAAATCTAAACACATAGAAAGGCGCTACCATATTATCAGAGAAATAGTTGGGCGAGGCGATGTAGCCATGCAGAAAATAGCATTAGCTGAAAATCCAGCTGATCCATTCACTAAGCCTATATCACAGATTCAGCTAGACCGACATCTTGAGAAGATGGGTCTAAGATATTGTAATGAATGGCTCTAGTACTAGTGGGAAATTGTTAGTAGTATGCCCTAGAGCATATCATTTAGTATGTATCTTATACATATTTTTATTAATAAAAGGCATTTCTACTTTTCCATTTACATAATTTATTTATGTGTAATAGAAAAGGTCTATTGATATTTTTTTAGAAATTATATTCTTAAGTTGTTAAGAATATGATTGATAGTATTTCTAGTACAAAGTATCATAAATAGGTTCACAATCGAGGATGCTTCATAATAAGGACATGACTTATCTAGAAAGATTGTATTCATGTTTGTTACCAAGTTATTTATATGAGATATAAATAAAATAGAATGGTGAGTCTCATGCCATATAGCAAATATGATAGGCACTTATAAATGATAAGTAGGCCCAACCAGTGACATTTATGACAAGCACATGGAGTTTACTCTTGTCAATGTGTTGTCATAAATCATATCAGTGCATATAATTTTTAGACCTGAGATAGCACAGTTATCTTGTATATAGGTGGTTTGAGTTTGACACTGCTTTCATACTTGTACTATGTATGTGTATATGGGCATGTGTTGGCTCCTACTAGTTATATATGGAGGTAGGTGTTGATCAAGATGGAATATGTTCCTCTAAGTAAATAGAGATAAAATCCTATGTTCATTTAATTGTTCTTGATGTTTCAAGTTCCTGGCCAGGACAGATAGATTTAACCAGAAAAGAGTTTCTGATTAGAAAATCTTTTTAATCAAGAACTGGAATTAAAAGAGAACATAAAATTTATAGCAAGACAAAACCCATGACTCCAGCTTGAGTTGGGATTTTGTAACAGAGAGATTCTAGTGCATGGTAACATATGATTATAGGTTCATTTAAGGTAAACCTTATTACTAATTGAGTGGCCATGGCATGCTATGCTAGGTATTAACCATGGTCTATGAGGTGCATAAAATGATTTAGATAAATCATTTATGGAAGAAAGAGTTCTGATGATATTAAGAGTTGATATCATGTCTCATTGCCAATTAGTGATGAGCTTAGTAAGTCACACACATACACAAGTTATCACCTAATTAAATATGATTTAATTAATTTATTAAATAGTTTAATTGATTAATTAAATATGTTTGGTTTGTAATTAGATTGCAAAGTCCCTAGCATGACTTGAAACCAAATATAGGTTATTGGATGTACAGTATAAGTTAAATTTATATTTAAAGTGTTTAAATATGAATTTAATTAATGAGAAATTAATTAATAAAGATTAATTAATTAATTTATATTTGATATAAATTGATTAGAAGAAGAGAAATAATTATTTTGGATTGAGAACTCAAAATTAAGACACAGGGGCATTTTGGTCATTTCACAGGGTGACATGTGGCACCATGAGATAGTAACACATGGCATTACACATAAGCTTGCCGAATGTCTTTTAATCATGTAAGATGATTAAAATCAAGATTAAATATAGGTTTGACACTTGGCAATATGTGATTGGGTCAATTAAACCTAGAACCAATCAAAGGGTGACATGTGGCAAGGGTTTAAGTGGTGACCTAGCTATATAAGTGTTGTTATGAAAAAATAAAATACACAAGCTGCTGCTCCCAAAGGTGCCGCTACCCCTTGGCTGCCTCTCCCTTCTTTTCTTCTTCATTTCTCATTCATTTCAAGAGATTAGCAAACAATCTCTTGAATTAAAAATACTAGAAATTATTTCTAGTGTCCTATTTACATCTTTAATCTCTTAAAAGGCAGAACTTAATTTTCTAAATAATAGAAAAAGCTTTAGAAGCTATTCAAGGGCTGCCATAGGTGTTCTTGGTGTGGACAAGTTAGAGGGACAACATCTGGTGTCTTGAAGATGAATCTCAAGGGCGCAGATACACTGCAGTGCATCAAGAGGTTAGTGTGTTTATTCTTGATTTAATCTAGGATTCTAAAATTAATCTGATTAATTTTAAAATCTTAAATGGCAAATACAGATCCAAAAATATATTAAAAGAGTTTTAATATGTTGTTTATCATTGAAATCAAATAGATAAAAATAAATCTTGCATGATGCATGTGACCTTAGGTAAAAATTTTTGAATTCAATGGTATAAACTTGTGTTTTTCACGCTTCCGCTCCTTCAATACTATGATCTTATCACTTATGATTCCCATAGTGGGACTTGTACCCTCTTTAGGGTACCTGAACCAATAACTCTCTATCAAACCTTACAGTCCAATTTGGGATATCATTCCGTAGGTAACCAACACTAGTAGTAACCTTCTATCTCTCCTAAAAAATAAGGCCATGCCCTACAACACAACTAACTGCAAAAGAGGTACTGTATCTACTACATTTCCATTACCATTTCATGCTATCTTCTCTTTTATCATACAACAACCTCCTTATAATGTCATTTCATAGGCTATGAACATTATTCATAGCCTCCTGTTTCCTTTAGGGAGCAAGGTTGTACTTTGTACGTCACTGTCACACAAAAGATATACTATTCTCACTAAACTTTAGGCAAAACATCCATCGTAATGCCTAAAACTGTCCAAGATCTAGACTAATTGATCTCACTTAATAAGTGCCATCCTTACACTACAACCATACTAAATCTCTAATCTCATGACAACTCATGACTAAACCTCTAATCTCATGACAACTCATGATATAACTCTAGGATAACCAAGTCACTAACTCTATTTATCACCCAACTGTGATCTTTGATACTCTGGCTCAAGGGTTTAAACCTCTAAGTGGGAATTCCAAACTCCTCTATAGAAATAGAACTTTGTCCTAGCATAACTGTACCAAAATAGAAATTGTCTACAAACACCCTCATCATGGAACACCATGGGAATGCATGCAGCTCTATATAATAATCTCATATCGGTACAGTAATTTATAGCTTACAGAACAGACATTGAGAACATTGTATAGGTCATTATAGTACATTCCAATAGACTAGGTTTCCCAACCTCTTATCTCTCTTTAACCCATTGATATCATAAATTTACTTAGACTGGGCTATCCATTGATGACTGCCAGCATTGGTACCCGTATCCCCAAATAGGCCAGCTATACTGCCATAACTCACCTTTATGTAATCATGCCTTGCACTAGATAAGCATGCCAATTAGCGTTATTTTAACAAAAACATGACATTTCTTGGAGTATGTATCCCATGGTAGACCTCAACACATTCGCTAGCTCAAGTTCACATCACCATGTACTCCATGAAAATATAGCCGCCGGGCCCACCAGTGATATTGTTCGCTCTGGGCCGAAGCCCTCACGGTTTTAAAAAGCGTCACTAGGGGTTACGAACCGCCAACTTATAAACCCAGCATCTCTCCTGTGTTTTGCCAATGTGGGATTTACCTAGGGTGTTACAATCCACCCCCCTTATGGGACTCAGCGTCCCCGCTTGGGAATGTAATGGCCCGGCCCACCAGTGATATTGTCCGCTCTGGGCTGAAGCCCTCACGGTTTTAAAACGCGTCACTAGGGGTTACGACCTGTCAACTTATAAACGCAGCATCTCTCCCGTATTTTGCCGATGTGGGATTTACCTAGGGTGTTACAATCCACCCCCCTTATGGGACTTAGCGTCCTCGCTGAGGTTTGCCCCACCATCACTCAAGGTTGCATGCGGAGCGGCTCTGATACCACAAATGTAATGGCCCGGCCCACCAGTGATATTGTCCGCTCTAGGCCGAAGCCCTCACGGTTTTAAAACA
Source organism: Hevea brasiliensis (assembly GCF_030052815.1). Classification (NCBI taxonomy): domain Eukaryota; kingdom Viridiplantae; phylum Streptophyta; class Magnoliopsida; order Malpighiales; family Euphorbiaceae; genus Hevea; species Hevea brasiliensis. The sequence goes on from NW_026615162.1 coordinate 166,271, forward strand.
CGTCACTAGGGGTTACGAACCACCAACTTATAAACCCAGCATCTCTCCCGTGTTTTGCCGATGTAGGATTTGCCTAGGGTGATACAGACTCCTATTATAGATCGGCTCAAAACTCCCTGTCCCAAATCTACTGGGTCTTATCACCTGAACCTGTGAGAGGAAAAACTATCGCGCTACGCATTTCTGCTTAGTGGTGCACTAATGGAATGAAGGTATAATATACAAACAAAAGTAATAATTTCATGCTTGAAGTGATATAAATAAAATGCATATTTAATTAATCGTGAATCATTTTAAAGAAAATAAAGATTGTGTCATCAAATTTTTGTAATCACTTTGTAGTTTAATCACATAATGAATTTAAAGACTTTTCACCATATTTTCTTGATCTCTCATGTTTACACATTTTTGTGATCTTTGAAAGCATTTATTTCTTTGGGATCTTTCTTTCTCTTTATCTTGATATTTAACTTTCTTATTTCATTTCAGTGCCTAAGTAACCTTTTACAAGATTGACCCAGGTTTTACGGGCACTGGACACAGTGCCTCGGGCCGTCATACCGTCGGACACATCGGTGCCTACCGAGTATGCTATGTAAATTAGGCGTAAAAGCCAAAGGAATAATCATATTGGACACATCAGTGCCTGCCAATGATTATTCAAAGAAATCATGAACATGGGATAACCATATCGAATACTCGGTGCCTACCAATAGTACCCAGGCATAAAAGTCAAATGCAGTACTGCTAATCTCATCCAATCCTTGCACTACTGTTAAGGCATATTTGGGCTAATTATCATTGTTTGCAGTTCAATATTCTCATTATTTTCACATTATATCATCACTTCATTCATCATGGGAGCATAGGTCCCAAACACATATCACATGACATTCATGCTAGTCATTAAGTTAATTAATCTAGTCATTATTATTTTACTTTTACTAATTATATTTACTTTTTCCTAATCTTGATTAAGTTAATTAATCTAAGTTAATTAGCTCAATTTATCTCATTTTTTGTCAATTTTGAACTCTTAAATTTGATTGACCAAATGTTTCTCTTACCGGGTTTATGTTTATCTTTTCCCATAATACCCGATAAGTCCTTACTCCATTTTTTTCACCTTAGCTTTTAAATATGCTTATTTGTGTTTATTTTTTTCATTTCTTTGACTTATTAATTCATAATAATTCCTCATTTAGTCCTTTATTAAGGGTCTTGTAAGGTCCAACATAAATTAAAGAAGCAATCAGACCTATAGTCACTTCCTAATGAGGTTACTTATCGCTAGGAACTTGTGTTCATTTAATCGATTTGTACTCCACTTCTTTTATTCTTCTTCAACCTTACTTGATCTTTATTTAATTAAATTATGATTTCTCACTCTAATTTAAGTATGGTTCCAGACATTCTAGCCATCCGAACAGACCTTAGTAGCCGGAGTAGTAGAATATACGGAACTGTCTAAAGTGAGGATGTTACAGGAATGAGCGTTTGACTTAGAGAGTTTAGATATTGATTATAGATGTAATTTCTATAACTACCTACAATTAGTATAACCCTACCATGAAATGCACATCTAATATATATAACAAACAATTCACTCAATATTTACACGATAAGATAATTTGGAGCTACTCACACACTCAGTGTATCACATCAATACATAAATAGAAGAGCCAATCCCCTATACAGCTCTCTCAATCCAAATCCTGCCAGTGAGCTCAACTCAAGCTAGACTTTTGATTAAATCCAAGTGTGGGGGCCAGTGTGATCAACTCAAAATCGTGCCTCACCTTGACTTTCCATATCTATAAGGACCGAGTTTCAGCGAGACTAAATCAAGCTACGACTATCTGTCCAATCCATATCCGTACATACCATATATAAATAACACACCCAGCTCCAAATTATCCCCCAGGTGATAGTCACAAACTAATAACAATAATTAAATATACAAAAACCAAAATGCCTCTAATATATTAATTATTTATGTGCATAATTAAATATTTATAAAATACATGAGCATGCTAGATATATAATTAATATTAAAATTACAAATATAATCAATATCTAACTCACAGATTGATCAACTTGACTGCAGCTGGTCCAACTGAAAGAAAGAAGAATGGTCGGCACCAAACACCCATACAGACACACTAACATCTACCAATGTACTGACAAAATAATTAATTAATTTAAACTGAAAGAGCAATAATTATTTGTAGATTCTTGCTAACATTTTGGTAGAATCTCCTCTATAACTAGACCTAACTCTCTGTAAGAAAACTTATTAAAAAGTAATACTAAAGGCCACAAGCCCACAACAGCAAATACCATGCCCATCTGGGCTTACAAGAAATCTAATTTAAGTCAAATTATCTAAACTTCAACTCAAGTTTTTAACTCTTTTACAGTTCAAATAATTATTTTTAGTACCCTAAAAATTATAAAAATATTCCTGGAGGTCTTTTACATTGTTCTTGTATTGATTAAATTTATTTTACTGAATTTTACTAAGTTAGGAATATTTTACAGATAAATCAGCTAGTTTAGCCAAGGTAAAAATGCACAACTTAAGTTTGGGACTGCATTTGCAAATTTTGCTAAATAGAATGCATCCGAAACATCTGAAAATACTAGAAATAACTGTAAACAAGACCACCTTTTGAGTTGGCCCGCTGGGCGTCCAGACGGGGCCCGAGCATCGGTTAGCTATCGCCGATCCAATCACACCTATACGAACCCCATAAATTCTTAATAATTATTATATAATTATATTTAATTTACAGAAATAAAAAAACTTGAAAATCTCACTAAGCGATCTAAACCGTTCAATAATTGCCTTTTCTAAACTATGTCTAATCAGAGCGGGATTGGTCCCATCTCGAAGATTTTGTCACGCTAGATCCAACAGTGGTTCTGGATCGTCGATTCGACTGTCGAATTATCTGAAATCTGATCGAAAAGCTTCGAATATACCCATTTTCTCTCTCCGCAATTCTATAGACGTTGGCCGCCAAACTCGCTGCCACTAGTTGAAAAATGAAGTTGGGGTTGAGAGGAGTCTAACGCCACTGGAATTGCTGCTATTGGTCGCCGGAAATGCTGAATTTTGGCCGGAGAAGTTTGGCTCTTCTCTCGCTCTCTTTTTCTCTCTCTCTTTCTCTCCCCACTACATTCTGCCACCTATTGCCGTGAACCACCACCGTTTAGTGGTCGATTAGATGTGGAGGAACTCATCGGCGCCTTGCCAGCGCTGCAATTGGCCGATCAGAAGAGATAAAGTGAAGGGGAAAGGAGAGAGAATCCGCCCGAGGGGGGGGGGGGTATGGCTACTGCCTGATTTTTGAAGTTTCATTTTTTTTTTTACTTTTAATTATCCCTTCAGTCCTTGAACTTTTTATATACATTCAAAAAGGTCCAACATTCTTTTCTATAGGGTCCAAAAGTACTTTAATCAGTTTAAAGCTAATTTTTAAATAATAATAATAATAATAATAATAATAATAATAATAATAATAATAAATCCCATTTAATAATTCTACTACTTTAATACTTGAAATAGTATTAAACTTTAAAATACTTTCATAAAATATGTTTGAAAGAAATAACAAGTAAAATTTTAAAATTTTTTGGGGTATTATACTGTAGATCTCCACTTGTTTTCAATCTTGCTCCTTCTCTCATTTCAATAGAATGAGGAATTAAGCAGCTCACAAACTTGCAAGGAAGTGTCTGCATGATTTTTCCTTCATTTGTAATCCTTTGACTCAAACAAACTATGTTATTTCTTGCTTGGCCAATTAGGCCTCTTATGAATCTTGCCTTTGGATTGAAAAAAAATAATAATAAATAAATAAATAAAGGCATGATAAATCTTGGCGGAGTAAGCACCATATATGCTTTATTGACCCATATGTTATTATTGTTACAATTATAAGAAACTATTGACAATTTTAATGGCATTGGATTGCAAGAAGCATATAACTATTGACGATGTTACTGAAAACGTCATTCTCTCTAGCGTTTTAGTGGCACACGCTCTGTGTGATTTAACAGGGGAAATACCAAATCAATTAGCGTCTTCTAAAGCCAAGAAGTAGAGAATCTCAGCGCACGTGCTGCTGAAACTACTTATTCAAATGGTTTTTTCTTGTTTAAATGCTTCCCTTAAAAACTTTTTTTTTTAATTGACATTTTTTAGCTAATATTACTTTAATAAATAATTTTAAACTTATATTATTTTGATAAATAATTTTTTAATATTATTTTAATAATTAATCTTAAAATATGCAATTATAAAAACACTTTTATAATGAATAAAACTTTAATAAAAGATATTATTTTTCAAAAATTGAACTAAACTATATATTTTCACACTTTTAATATTTATTTCCTTAGGCTCCATTAGTTTTATAAAATATATTTTTTTATAATGATATTTTCTATATTTTTTAGAATTTAAGCACTCTAAAAATGAGTTAAAAGAGAAATATTTTTTTATAAAAAATAAATTATTTTCTATGTTTAATTTTTGATAATTTTATTAAAATATTTTATATAAAAAATATTTTTCAAATTCAAATAAATTTTTATGAAATAAATGAAGTTTGAAATAATTACTTCCTTTTTAATAAATTAGATAGCATTTATATAATCCTGATATTTTTTTAATTTTTTATTAAAAATTGAAAATAAAATAGAAAAGTGTAATTTTTTAAATGTTTTTCGATCATTATATCAACCATCAAAATATTTCATTAAATTACTTTTAAAAATATAATAAGGAATTAATTCAAAAAATTAGTAGTTAATTATATAAAAAAGGACATATTTTTTGGAGTTGTTCTACTGCCACGTGTAAAAAAGCTCGGAGGAAAACCCGACTTTAAAGTGTGCTGAGAGAGGGAATTTGTTGCAGTAGAAGACAGTGTAGTGTTCTGCTGCTGAGTTTTTCTTTTCCATCAGAGGAATCAAAGAATCTTTTTGAAGAGGAAAAAAGAGGAAGAAGGAGGTGAATGCACTGGTGGGTTGTGTTTTTCTTGCTTTATTTTTTGGTTTATGATCCGAAACACTATGGTTTTCTTACCCCCTTCATTTTTTTGTACTTAAATCTCAGAATGAATGATGAATTAGTGCTCTAATTGGTTCATTTCTTTCAACCCAGTACACACAGGTTATGTTTCTCTTTTGAAGTTGATTTCATTGCATGGTTCTTTCTCTTGCAGCAGTTTCCCATTTAAATGCTGGATTTTATGGGTTTGTGTGTGTGTGTGTGTGTGTGTGTATATTACTTTGCACATTTTTTTATAGAATGCTTAGAAATGTCGAACTAGAGATGCGTTCTGGGTAGTTGTGAGTAATGCCATTTTTTACTTTCTCATTGCTGTTACTAGAATTTTTTTTTTCCCCTCTTTATTGAGTCTTTGGTGCTGGATTTAAGTATCCAATATGTACTCATAGGTGATTGGCATTTGAATTTTCTCAATAGAATCTCTTAGTGGGGAATGCTTGAATGTACCTTTCTTCCTAGTTCTGATTACAATGCTATCTGATAAGAATCATGACTTGGAAATTTTGATATGTCGAACTGCAGAGGATGATTTTCCTATTTCCAACTTTGAGTGTTGATTTAACTTCGCTTGCATAGCTTCAGGAGACTATATTCTAGTACTGATTTAGAAGCCAATTGGATATGAATATGCTGGTGGGGCTATGTTTGAACCAAGGGAAGCTGATCTACCTGTGTTGTTTCTGGTTTTGGTTGTGCTTCCTCTTGTTGCTTACATTTTACTTGGGAAATGGAGTGAGACTACAAAGAAGAGAGAGAAAATAGATTTGCTTGCTCAATTGACTACTGAAGAGGCACTTAAGGCAGAAGCAATGCCTTATGCCACTCCTACTGCTCCTGATATTCCTTTCGTGTATCCTTCAAAGAATGGAATTCATGTATGCGCTAGATGCTCAAGTCCAGCTACGACTTGCTGCTCTAGATGCAAGTCTGTTAGATACTAGTATGTTCTTTTTCTTATTGTGGCATAAATGTGTTCAGTAAGAAAGATGCTTTATTATTTTATTTATTTATTTATTTATTTTACCGTAGGTAAGTAGGTGTTAAGATTTGAAACAAATTGCATATTGTGGAATAGTTTTTCCTCTGGATAAGGAAATAGTTATCATACAAATCTTGTTGTACTTTAATTTATATATATATAAGATTTGTACTTTAATTTGTAGAAAGTTCAATCGAAGCTTTCTAGGGTTAATTCATTTGGATATCTGGTTTTTTGGGATGAATAGATGAAATTTAAAGATTTCATGATGTGATTTTTGGTTTAAATTATTTGAATGGAGTCTAGGATAATATGACTGTGAATGAGTTTAGATTAATGAATGTGGATGAAAACTTAGTTCAGGTGGATTTAAAATAAGAACTTTTGTGGGCATCTTAAATTCACCCTCAAGTCAGTTGATTTATTCAGAGTCATGAATCTAATTTCAATTCATGAATAATTGAAGGTACCTACACATTATCAAACCCAAGTCTTACATTTTCAAATGCATCCAAATGTAGGATAAAGAACCAAATAGGGGATAACTCAAAGCTCAAAGCTTTGTTAACTGGATTATTGTAGAATCTAAGGCATCAAGCTTATGCATAGGAATTAGTAGATTAAATCTTTTACTATCCATTTATCTCCTGTTTTCCCTTCTTGATTCTTGATATAGTTGGAAATAAAGAGGAAAAGTGGTTTCCAGTGTCCATAGTTAGATTTGTGTTACATATTATAGTAAAAGGAGAAGGAATGTTAGGAAAGTAGTGTAACTGCTTGTGGAGGGAAATAACCAAAATAGTTCAGGTTTGATAGAGTTAGTTTTGGATGTCTGAATCATTGAGAGCGATTCTTCTTTGTGTGTATAAAGGGTCAGCTCATACCTGTATGGATTCATTCAAGATTCAATTCAATAATATACTCTCTCCTCTTCTTTAAACCTCTGTTCTCTTCTCTTCTCATCTCAGTTCTCTATTCTCTTCCCATCTCATTCTTTTCTCTTCTCATCTAATTCTTTTCTCTTCTCGTCTCTTTCTTCTTTGTTCTAAGTTCCAATCTCTGTTATCAGATCTGATCAATAACAATTTGGTATCAGAGCTTGTAGCGTGAGGGAACTAGCCAATTTCAGATCTGGAGTGTCACAAGATGACTAGATCTGGGACAGTCACTCAAGAATCTAGGGTTTCAGAGTTGGAGGAACAAATTAGGGTTTTATAGGAGGATTTTAAGAAGAATAAGGAGGAATTGCTTAGGGAAATCAAGCAATAAGGAGTAATTGCGTAGGGAAATCAAGCAATCTGCAATAGAATTAAGGGAGGAAATCAAGCAATCTGCAATTGATACTAGGAAAATTATCCTGGAGGAGTTCCGATCCTTGTTTGGTGCAAATTTGGCTGAGAAGGCCAGAGGAAACCAGCATGGAGGCAATGAGGAGGCTGGTACTTCTATGGCTTCTCTTGGAGGAAGGGGAATTCTTCCTGTGCCAAGGGAGAACATTAATACAAGTCAGAGAGGGGCTAATAGTGCTGGATCTACAACTAAAGTTGAAGGTATGTCCAAATTTTTGCCTAAAGTTAAGTTGATTACTTTTGATGGCAAAGAACCTAGGGCTTGGCTAAGGAAATGTACCAAGTATTTTGAGGTATATGGGGTTCCTAAGGATCAAATGGTGGGAATAGCAAGTTTATTTTTGATAGAAAGGGCTGATGCATGGTATCATAACTGGGTTAAGGGTGATGGAGGTCATTCTTGGGAAGATTTTGAGAGGGAATTGTGTGGCAGGTTTGGGGATGAAGGATTAGGGGATGTAGTTGAAGAATTCATGAGGTTAAGGCAAGAAAACACTCTTGAGGAGTATCAAGATAAATTTGAAGATATTAGAATTAGGTTGGAAAGGATGATGCCTAATCTTGGAGAAGCTTATTTTCTGTCAAGTTTTGTTGGGGGGTTGAAGGATGATATTAGACCTGTGGTTAAGATGATGAAGCCCGTGAATCTTTCTCAAGCTATTGAGGTTGCAAGATTGCAAGAACAACTCATAAACTCTACCAGGAAACCAATTTCTTATTCTAGACCCTACCAATGTGATTTCAGATCTAATATCCTTTCATCTTCAGCACCTATTACCTATAAACCTAATCAACCTACTCAGAATTATCCTTATGCTCCTAAACCCCCTATAACAGACCAGAATGCCAATTCAAAACAACCAAATTCTGTGCAGAAAACCTTACCTAACACTAGTCAGTCTTCTGTCAACCAACCTACAACTAAATTTACTTCCACCGATTACACTAATTCAAATACCATTAGACAACCCAGACCTTGTTTTACGTGTGGAGAGAAATTCTTTCCTGGCCATCAATGTAAACAGAAAACTCTCATGGCCCTGCAATTGCAAGAGAATGATGCCTCAGTATTTCAGATGCAAAAACAAGGAATAGATGAGGGGGAAGAGGAATGGCATGATGTTATAGAAGGAGAAGTACCTGCTGTATCTGAAAAAGTTGCTCTGTCAGTGCATGCTATGGAAGGCAGTCATGGGGTTCATACTATAAGGATAATTGGGCAGCATAAGAACAGGGAATTGTTGATATTAATAGATAGTGGTAGTACCAACAGTTTCTTGGGTGCAAGAGTGGCAAAAGAGCTGAAGTTACCTATTATTGAAGGGCCTGCAATTGCTGTGACAGTAGCTGATGACAGGAAAATTTCTAGCAGCAGCATGTGTCCTAACTTTAGATGGGGAATGCAGCAACACTCTTTCGTATTTGGCTTCAAGCTATTAGACATGTGGAGTTTTGATATTATTTTGGGAGTTGACTGGTTGAGGACATTTAATTCCATTTTATTTGCTTTTCAGCAATCAAGAATTACTTTCCAGCATGCAGGGCAGTTGGTTACATTGCAAGGAATCAATGATTTGGGCACTCGATCTAAATTTCTGCACTGTACCAGTTCTCAATGTAAATTGTTGCATGGGAAGGGAATGTTCAGCAGTAATTCTGGTTATACTTTTGCTGCATCAACTGATTTACCAGGGATAATTTGCAAATTCTTCAGGGCCTTGTTAAGTGCCAGCGGAAGAAGCTACATGGGGGCTCAAATCATTTGTCCTAGCTCAATTTCTTAAATTCTCATCTTCTTGGGGACAAGAAGATTCTCTTGCGGAGGGTATTGTTACATATTATAGTAAAAGGAGAAGGAATGTGAGGAAAGTAGTGTAACTGCTTTTGGAGGGAAATACCTAAAATAGTTCAGGTTTGATAGAGTTAGTTTTGGATGTCTGAATCTGTTAGAGAGCAGTTACTGCTGTGTGTATAAAGGGTCAGCTCATACCTGTATGGATTCATTCAAGATTCAATTCAATAATATACTCTCTTCTCTTCTTTAAACCTCTGTTCTCTTCTCTTCTCATCTCATGTCTCTAATCTCTTCCCATCTCATTCTTTTCTCTTCTCATCTAATTCTTTTCTCTTCTCATTTCATCTTTCTTCTCTGTTCTGAGTTCCAATCTCTGTTATCAGATCTGATCCATATCAATTTGTCAGAACTAGATGTGTGTCAATTGGCGAGTTTAGTGTTGATTATTATCACGGGAGAGGAAACAAGTGAAACAAAAAGCATGTATATTCATCAGCTAGTGAACTGATCTGGTCCCAGTTTCTTAATTTTCAAACTGATGGCGTACATGCAGTTCTGGGAGATGTCAAATAATTCATAGGAGGCAAGTTCATGAGCAATAATGTTGGCAATCGGAAACTGCCAGTTCATGCTCATCTCCTAATGCTACTGTAATCAAGGACTCAATTCCAGAGAGGATTTCAATTAATGACAGCTTGAACTTATTTTACTCTGGATATAATATTAAGTCACCTTTGATGAATAATGCACCTTCAGAAAATACAGTTCATTCTCAAATAATCAGTGGCATCTCTGCTGGTACCAATTGTTCTGCAGTTGATGCATTGCACGAGGCAATTCTGCAGAAAAGAAGCAGAGACAAGCAGGGATACCATAAATCTGACAGAGAAATGTTAATAAGACATGACATGGTTGTACTTGATTCTTTGGAAGAAAATTATGGAACAAGGCCTGCCTGTTTAACCTTTAATGACACTTCCATTGCATGTATCAATGGTCAAGATAGTGCTTGTAATATGCATGTGATTCCTAAATATTCAAGGGAATCTGGGAAGATATTTGAATCAAGAAGCAAATATGGATTGTCGGGCTCATTGCATTCTGGAAAAATTGGGACAAAAGTGCATGAAACTAAAACAGATATTATTTTGAATGGAGGAAATATGTCAAATATAGAAAGTACTTTTAATGATGAGACAGGAGAATTGAATTATTCTTATGAAACAACTCTTAGTAAGGGAAGTGTAAAGGGTAAATGTGCATTGCTGCCTGTGGGTACCAAAATTTCTAAATCATCAAAATCAACAACAAAAGTCTTCGGAGAACAATCATTCTCAGAAGTAGAGGGCAGGGGAAAAATTGCTGACGATTCAAGTAGGTTTACTGGATCTCTTTTTTGAATATATACTTTTCAGTGAGAATTTCCTTTGATTTGGCACCTGTGATGCAGAGGCCGTTAGAATGGGGTGTGCAATTCCTGCTCCAGGAAGCAGTGTGGTTGCAGGCATTGGTTTTATGAAGACGATTGGTGTAAGGAAGTCAACTAGACTTGGTAGACAGGATGTTACAGGACTACATGGTATACACCAAAAAAGTAATGTTTAATTTCCAATTAAATCCAAGCTCTTATGAATTCAATTTGAACCTTACATTTGTATATGATGGTTAATTGAATGGTTTCTGCCTTTCTGGAACCTCTTTTCATGTTGTGCTATCATTTTGTCTCAGATGCTGTTCCCTTATGAAGAATTTGTTAAAATATTCAATTGTGAGGCTTTTAACTTATCACCTAGGGGACTTGTGAACTGTGGAAACAGGTATCATCATCTAATTTTGTCTTTTATTTTAGCAATCACAAATTTAGGAATAGGGTGCAGAATATAAAAAATTATGTTTTCTGTGGTGGCATAATTAAGAACTAGACAAGAAATTGTGTTTCTTTTATTGGCATATGTAGACAAGAATAAGACTATAAGAAATTATACATGTAGATTGTAGAAGGCAGCTAATTTCATGTTGTTATGTATTTGTGAAAATCATACAGAACGACTAGGGAAAACTTTACTTTTAGAAATTAGGGTTTGTAGACTCAAGATTAAAAGCTTAAAATAACCTGCAGATGTATTTTTTTGAGGAAAAAAAAAGTTGGAGGAAACATAATAAACTACTAGTCTGACACAAACAAGCTTTAGGATTCACTCCTGTCAAGAAAGCATCACACTTTCCATGGTGAGAATTGCGTCAAACAACTTTGAAACATAAATTGATGGAATTTATTCACTGTAAACTAAATAATAAAAAGGTTTAGATATTTACAATCGAAGTAATCCTAAACCTGCATTGGACTTAAAAAACTAGTCTGAATCCTTAAGGATTTGGATTTCCAAGGAGAACTATGAGGAATAATTGTTATCATAAGTATAATATTTTTTAAAACCCTCAATTTAAAACTCTAAAAATAAAAAGATGAAGACTCCTCAAGACCTTTGGACAACTTTTCTAGCAAAACTCAAAATTGCAAAATACCCCTATGACGTAAAATATTATACCAACAGGTAATTTATTTGAATAGACATATAAATGGAACTCATAATTGACTAGAAAGTGCCCTATAATATCCCAAATAAATCTATATGTTATGAAAAGTCAATCACTATATTATTTCTCTGTATATTCTGTATTCTGTATTCCTATTTAGGATTTCTTATTTAGGATTTCTTCCTAATTAGTAGAACACAATTATAGGAATCAATTGTATATATATACCCATGTACAGATTAATTGAAATCAAGGAAAATCATCTCTTTCTACATGATATCAGAGCGGGTCATCTATCTAGGGTGATTATTTGTTCTCACCACCCAGCTTAGAAGAGACCTTGGCCGCCGACCGGCCGTTTTGACTCCGATCGACATCGCTGGCGTCGCCTCAACCCTCTCATTCCACCACTGTGTGCTGTTGCCTGATCCAGTACACCATTAAAGGACTTCTGAGGTTTAGCTCTCAGATACTATTTCGGTATTTGCTTGATTTGTGATTTTGGGTTATTTTGCGGTTGTAAGCACTTTGGATTAACGTTTTGGTTAGTTTTCTTTGTCTCAACAAATGACAGACAATAAGAATGTCATTTCTGATGTGATTCCGGTAATGACTAAGATTACGGAACACAAAGTTAATGGTTCGAATTACCTGGAGTAGAGTAAGACTGTTAGGATCTATTTGCGTAGCATTAATAAGGATGATCACCTTACTAAAGACCCACCTACTGATGATACATGGCAAATTTGGCTAAGGGAGGATGCTCAGTTATTTTTGCAGTTTTGAGACTCGATTCACAGTGAGGTAATTAATTTAATTAATTACTGTGAATTTGTTAAGGAATTGATGGATTACTTAGATTTTCTGTATTCTGGTAAAGGGAATATCTCCCGTATTTATAATGTTTGTAAGACATTCTACCGTACTGAGAAAGAGGATAAGTCTCTCACGGCTTATTTTATGGATTTTAAATGGGTATATGAGGAACTTAATGTATTGTTGCCTTTTAGTCCTGATGTGAAAGTTCAGTAGGCCCAACGGGAGCAACTAACTGTTATGAGTTTTCTTGTAGGCTTTCCTTCAGAGTATGAGACTGCTAAATCTCATATTCTCTCCAGTTCTGAGATTTCCTCTTTGCATGAAACATTCACATGGGTCCTTAGTACAGAGAGTACTCAATCTTCACAGCCTGTCAGTAGTGCTCTTATTAGCCGAAATCCAAATGGACAACAGGGTAATAGAAGAAGAAGTAGAGGAGGAATTATAGGCAACAGAGGTAATCAGCGTAATGGGGAGGCTAGTTCTAATCAGGACTCAAGAGGAGTCATTTATTATTATTGCCATGAGCTTGGCCATACAAAATATAATTGTTCACAACTTCAAAGGAAAAAATCAGCGATCACAGATGGCAAATATGGCAGCAGAGGATTCTACAGTATCTTCCTCTGAGAAAACTGTTTTGGTATCTGCAGAGGATTTTGCACGCTTTTCGATGTCGAGCATCTCTAAAGCCTACCAGTTCCCCTATCACTGCGATCGCTAAGTCAGGTAAATCCACTACATGCCTTGTGTCTTCCTCATCCAAATGGGTTATTGATTCTGGTGCGACATATCACATGATAGGTAATTCTAGTCTTCTATCTGCTTTTCAGTCTAATCTCACTTCCTCTATTGTTATTTTAGTTGATGATTCTACTTCTTGTATCATGGGTTCTGGAACTGCGAACCCGATTTTGTCAATTTCTTTGTCATCTGTTTTGTATCTACCAAAATTCTCTTTTAATCTACTTTTTGTTAGTAAACTTACTCGTACCTTAAATTATTCTGTTTCCTTTTTTCCTGACCAGTGTTTGTTTCAGAATCTTATGACGAAGCAGATTATTGATAGAGGACGTAAGTCAAGTGGTCTCTACATTATGAAAAATCATGTACCGCAGTCGCTTGTTTGCTCGAGTACCTTAACACCTCTTGAAGCTCATTGTAGATTGGGCCATCCTTCTTTGTCTACCATGAAGAAGCTGTGTCCTCAGTTTCAGTCTTTATCAATACTAGAATGTGAGTCATGTCAGTTTGCAAAACATCATCATTTGCCTTCTATGTCTAGAGTCAATAAACGGGCTTCATTCCCTTTTGAGTTAGTTCATTCTGATGTTTTGGGTCCTTATTCTGTTACTTCTAAAACTGGATTTCGTTATTTTATTACTTTTGTTGATGATTACTTTCGTGTTACCTGGTTATATTCAATGAAGAATAGTTTTGAGTTGTTTTCTATCTTTTGTGCCTTTTGTAATGAAATCAAAACTTAATTTAATATTTTTATGCGCATATTAAGAAGTGACAACTCAACTCAACTCAACTAAGTCTTTCTCCCAAAAATTTGGGGTCGGCTATATGGATTCGTTTTCTTCACTCTAAACGATTTTGGGTTAAATCCTCAAAAATGTGTAATGCTTCTAGGTCATGTTGTACTACTCTCTTCCAAGTCAATTTAGGTCTACCCCTTTTTTTCTTTCTATCCTCTAACCTAATGTGCTTTACTTGTCTAATTAGAGTCTCCGTATGTCTACTCTTCACATGACCAAACCATCTCAATCTCCCTTCTCTCAATTTATTCTCAATTGGCACCACTCTTATTTTTTCTCTAATGCTCTTATTATGGACTTTATCTACTCTAGTATTGTCACTCATCCACCTTAACATTCTCATCTCTGCAACTCTTATCTTAGACGCATATGACTGCTTCAGTGCCCAACACTCACTACCATATAACTTAGCCGGTTGTATGGTTGTACGGTAAATTTTTCCTTTCAACTTATTGGGAATCTTGCGATCACATAAAACTCCCGTAGCACGTCTCCACTTCAACCATCCAGCTTTAATCCCATGACTAACATCCTCCTCACATCCCCCATCTATTTGAAGGACTGAGCCGAGATATTTAAAGTAATTACTTTGGGACAGTACCACTCCATCCAAACTAACTCATTCCCTATCACCAGTTTGGCCTTCACTGAACTTGCAATACATGTATTCTGTCTTTGTTCTACTTAACTTAAAGCCCTTTGACTCTAGAGTACTTCTCCAAAGCTCTAACTTTCTATTTACTTCTTCTCGCGTCTCATCTATCAGAACAATATCATCCGCGAACATCACGCACCAAGGAATACTCTCTTGTATATGTTTCATCAATTCATCTAAAATTAATGTAAAAAGGTAAGGGTTTGTAGCTGATCCTTAGTGTAATCCAATTGAGATTGAAAAATCTCTTGTGTCCCCTCTCACTGTGCGAACAATAGTAGTTGCTCCTTCATACATATCTTTCAACACTTGTATGTACCTAATAGATACCCTCTTTTGTTCTAACATATTCCATAAGACATCTCTTGGAATACTATCATAAGCCTTCTCCAAATCAATAAAAACTATGTGTAGATCTTTCTTCTCATCTCTATATTTCTCCATCAAGCTTCTAATGAGAAAGATTGCTTCCATAGTTGAACGACCGGACATGAAGCCAAATTGATTGAGAGAGATAGAAGTATCATGACGTAGGCAATGCTCCACAACTCTCTCCCACAACTTCATAGTATGGCTCATGAGTTTAATTTTTCTATAATTTGAGCAACTCTGTATGTCACCCTTATTTTTAAAAATAGGTACTAAAATACTTCTCCTCTATTCATCAGGCATTTTCTTTGAGTTTAGAATTTTATTAAATAATTTAGTTAACCATGCCACTCCCATATCTCCCAAACACTTTCACACTTCAATTGGTATTCCATCGGGTCCACAGGCTTTATCCACTTTCATTCTCTTAAGTGCTTCCTTTACTTCTAAAGATCTAACCCTTCTAGTATAATTCACATTCTTTTCTATTGTTCTATAGTCTATATTCACGCTATTACCATTTTGACTATTATTAAAGAGATTATTAAAATAATTTCTCCATCTTTCTTTAATGTCCTCATCTTTCACCAACACTTTTCCTTCTTTATCCTTAATGCACCTAACTTGATTGAGATCTTGACATTTCCTTTCTCTCCTTCTTGCTAATCTATAAATATCTTTCTCCCCTTCTTTAGTTCTAAGTTTCTCATATAACTTTTCAAAAGCCTGTACTTTTGCTTGACTAACTGCCTTTTTTGTCTCTTTTTTTGCTATCTTATACTGTTCATATGTCTCATTATTATCACATTTAGGTAATTTCTTATACCATTCCCTTTTTCTCTTCCCTGCCTTTTGTACTTCCTCATTCCACCACCATCTCTCTTTTGAGGGTAGTCCATGTCCTTTAAACTCTCCAAGTACTTTTCTAGCTACTTCTCTAATCTTTGATGCCATCTGTATCAATATATCATTGGTCTCCATATCCATCTTCCATGCTTCGGACTCGAGAAGCTCATTTTTGAACTTCACTTGCTTTACTCCTTTGAACTCTCACCACTTTGTTCGAGCTACACTATTTCTTCTGACTTTACTTGAATTGTTCCTAAACTCGACATCCAAGACCACCAACCGATGTTGACTTGTTAAAGCCTCTTCTGGAATGACCTTGCAATCCTTGCATTGAGCTCTATTTGTCTTCCTAGTTGAAAGGAAGTCGATTTAGCTTCTATGTTGCCCACTTTTGAAAGTCACTAAATGTGACTCTCTTTTTATAAAGTAGGTATTTGCTAGTTTTAGGTCGTATGCCATAGCAAAATCCAAAATGCTTTTTCCCTCCTCATTTCGACTGCCAAAATCAAAATCTCCATGAACATTCTCATAACCTTGCCTATCACTTCCTACATGTCCATTTAATTCTCCACCAATGAAAACATTCTCTTCATTCAGTATGCTTTGCATTAAATCATCCATATCTTTCCAAAACCTTTGTTTACTCTCACTATCTAGTCCTATTTATGGGGCATAGGCACTAACTACATTTATTATTTCTCCTTCTAGTACTAGCTTTACTAGTATTATTCTATCTCCTACTCTTTTCACTATCTCCTGCTCTTTTCACATATTAAGAAGTGACAATGCCAAAGAATACTTTTCAGCACAATTTCAATCTTATATGATACAAAATGGCATTCTTCATTAGTCTTCATGTGTTGATACTCCATCCCAAAATGGCGTGGCCGAAAGAAAAAATCGGCATCTTCTTGAGGTAACTCGTGCTCTTCTTTTCCATATGAAAGTTCCTAAACACTTTTGAGCAAATGCAGTTTCTACGGCATATTTTTTGATCAATCGTATGCTATCTTCTGTCCTTAATGGGGATATTTCTTATACTGCTTTGTTTCCTACAAAATCTTTATTCCCTATTGAACTCTGTATTTTTTGTTGTACCTGTTTTGTGCGTGATGTTCGTCAACATGTTACTAAATTGGATCCTAAGTCTCTCAAATGTGTCTTCCTTAGGTACTCCCGGCTCCAAAAAGGATACCGCTGTTTCTCTCCTACTCTTAATCGTTATCTTGTTTCTGCAGATGTCAAATTTTTTGAGTCCACTCTATTCTTTCCTCAATCATTTGTTTATGAGAGTCAGGGGGAGGAGGATGATCTCTTAATATATATTGTCCAACCAATGTCTAGTTCTCTCCCATAGTCTGTTCCTTCTGTCTCTAGACCTACTCGACCTCCCATTGTTCATGTTTATTCCAGGAGATTGGAAATTCCTGACTCAGATCCTTCACTAGCTACTTCGTTGGGAGATCCTGTACCTCATATGGATCATGACTCTGACCTAGACTTACCCATTGCTCTTTGTAAAGGTAAACGTTCATGTATTTACCCTATTTCTTCTTTTGTTTCTTATAATCAATTGTCTTCTTGTTCTCGGTGTTTTATTACTTCTTTAGACTCTGTTTCTATCCCTAATACTGTTGATGAGGCATTGTCTCATTTTGGCTGGTTTGCTGCTATGAAAGAGGAAATGGAGGCTTTAGATGCTAATGGTACATGGAAACTGTTGCCTTTGCCCACTGGTAAGAAAGCTATTGGTTGCAAATGGATATTTACAATAAAGGTAAATCCTAATGGTTCTGTGGCTAAGTTAAAAGTACGCCTTATAGCAAAAAGATATGCTCAGACATTTGGGGTTGATTACTCTGACACTTTTTCTCCTGTAGCTAAACTTACTTCTGTTCGCTTGTTTATCTCTTTAGTAGCTACATATGATTGGTCCATGCACCAATTGGATATCAAGAATGCTTTCCTTCATGATGATCTTCAGGAGGAGGTGTATATGAAGCAACCACCTGGGTTTGTTGCTCAGGGAGAGTTGGGTAAAGTTTGTAGGCTTCGGAAGTCTC
Organism: Hevea brasiliensis; assembly: GCF_030052815.1. Lineage (NCBI taxonomy): Eukaryota > Viridiplantae > Streptophyta > Magnoliopsida > Malpighiales > Euphorbiaceae > Hevea > Hevea brasiliensis. The sequence goes on from NW_026615162.1 coordinate 184,311, forward strand.
TTTATGGCTTGAAACAAAGTCCTAGGGCCTGGTTTGGGAGATTCAGTGAAACAGTACAGGAATTTGATATGCAAAAGAGTAAGTGTGATTACTGAGTATTTTATAGGCAATCTGAGACTGGTCTAATTCTCCTGGTAGCCTATGTGGATGATATTGTCATCACTGAAAGTGACTCTGCAAGTATTTCATCTCTTAAAACCTTCCTCCAAACCCAGTTTCAGACCAAAAACTTGGGATTGTTAAAGTATTTCTTGGGTATTGAAGTTATGAGAAGTAAGAAGGGTATTTTCTTGTCTCAAAGAAAATATATCCTCAATCTATTGACAGAGACAGGAAAATGAGGTGCTAAGTTTTGCAGTGCACCAACGACTCTAAATTTATAACTGTTAGCAGGAGATAGTGAGTTGTTTGAAGATCCAGAGAGATACAGGAGATTGGTAGGAAAATTGAACTACCTTACAGTCACTCGTCCTAACATTGCTTATGCAGTTAGTGTGGTAAGTCAGTTTATGTCTTCCCCAACTGTTGCTTATTGGGAAGCCTTAGGACAAATCTTGTGTTATCTAAAGGGCACTCCAAGAAGAGGTTTGGTATATGGTAATCATGGGCATTTGAATGTTGAATATTTTTCAAATACCGACTGGGCTGGATCTAAGGTACACAGGAGGTTAACTACTGGATATTGCATTTTTGTTTGGGGAAATTTGGTGTCTTGGAGAAGCAAAAAGCAGAGTGTAGTTTCTCAATCTAGTGCTGAATCGGAATACAGAGTCATGGCACAATCAATATGTATGGTAATGTGGATACTTCAATTACTAGACGGACCAAACATATTGAGATTGATTGTCACTTTGTTCGTGAAAAGATTCAACAACAGATCATCTCAACAGGACACATCAAAACTGGATAGAAGTTAGGAGATATTTTCACAAAAGCTCTTAATGGAGCTAGGATTGACTACATTTGTAGCAAGTTGGGTATGATTAACATCTATGCTCCAACTTGAGGGGGAGTGTTATGGAAAGTCAATCACTACATTATTTCTCTGTATATTCTGTATTTTATATTCCTATTTAGGATTTTTTATTTAGGATTTCTTCCTAATTAGTAGAACACAATTATAGGAATCAATTGTATATATGTACCCATGTACAGATTAATTGAAATTAAGGAGAATCATCTCTTTCTACACTATACTATAATTCTAAATTCTTGGCTTTCTTGTTATCTACATGAGAAAGTAACCAATCAAGGTCTATTTAACCTTTCGAGATTGGGAGCTAGGCTATGCAATTTGTGGATTCTGTTTCTTCATGCAATAGAACTTTTGTGTGTGTGACATTTTCCAATGATCACAGTTCCTATCTTGCAGTTGTTATGCCAATGCTGTCCTTCAATGTCTAACCTGCACAAAGCCGCTGATAATCTTCTTGCTTCGTAGATCACATTCAAGAGCCTGTACTTTCATTTCCTCATTTTTGCTATTGTTCTGGTAATTCATTTGTAATAATTTGTTTTTGTTATGGAAAGTCAATCATTATATTATTTCTGTGTATATTCTGTATAATGTATTCCTATTTAGGTTTTCTTATTTAGGATTTCTTCCTAATTAGTATAACACAATTATAGGAATCAATTGTATATAAATACCCATGTACAGATTGATTGAAATATATATGAGAATCATCTCTTTCTACATGGTATCAGAGCAGGTCATCTATCTAGGGTGATTATTTGTTCTCACCACCCACCAGAGAGACATTGGCCACGACCGCCGCTTCGACTCAATCAACATTGCCAGTGTCGCCTCAATCCCCTCATTCCACCAGCGTGTCTTTGTTGCGATCCAAGACACCATTAAAGGACTTCGAGGTTTGGCTCTCGATCCTATTTCGATTTGCTTGATTTGTGATTTTGGATTATTTTGTTGTCACAAGACTTTGGATTAGCGTTTGGTTAGTTTTCTTTGTCTCAACAAATGGCGGACAATAAGAATGTTATTTACGATGTGATTCCGATGATGACTAAGATCACGGAACACAAACTTAATGGTTCGAATTATCCGGAGTGGAGTAAGATCATAGGGTCTATTTGCGTAGCATTGATAAGGATGATCACCTTACTAAAGATCCACCTACCGATGATACACAACAAACTTGGCTAAGGGAGGATGCTCGGTTGTTTTTGCAATGAACTCGATTCACGGTGAGGTAATTAGTTTAATTAATCACCGTGGAATTTGTTAAGGAATTGATGGATTACTTAGATTTTCTCAGTATCGTAAAGGGAATATCTCCGTATTTATGATGTTTGTAAGGCATTCTATGGCCGAGAAAGAGAATAAGTCTCTCACGGCTTATTTTATGGATTTTAAGCGGGTATATGAGGAACTTAATGTATTGTTGCCTTTTAGTTACGATGTGAAAGTTCAAAGAGCCCAACGGAGCAACAGCTGTTATGAGTTTTCTTGTGCCTTCCTTCGAGTATGAGATCGCTAAATCTCGATTCTTTCGATTCGAGATTTCCTCTTTGCATGAAACATTCACACGGGTCCTTCAGCAGAGAGTACCCAATCTTCACACCGCCAAGAGTGCTCTTATTAGCCATAATCCAAATGGACAACAGGTAATAGAAGAGGAAGTAGAGGAGAATTACAGCAAATGTAAGTAATCAGCGTAATGGAGAGGCTAGTTCTAATCAGGACTCAAGAGGAGTCATTTGTTATTATTGTCATGAGCCTGGCCATACAAAATATAATTGTCCGCAACTTCAGAGGAAAAATCAGCGATCACAAATGGCAAATATGGCAGCAGAGGATTCTACAGTATCTTCCTCTGAGAAAACTGTTTTGGTATCCGCAGAGGATTTTGCACAGTTTTCCCAGTATCAGGCATCTCTAAAGCCTACCAGTTCCCCTATCACTGCGATCGCTGAGTCAAGTAAATCCACTACATGCCTTGTGTCTTCCTCATCCAAATGGGTTATTGATTCTGGTGCAACAGATCACATGACAGGTAATTCTAGTCTTCTATCTACTTTTCAGTCTAAACCCACTTCCTCTACTGTTACTTTAGCTGATGGTTCTACTTCTTGTGTTATGGGTTCTGGAACTGCGAATCCGACTTCGTCAATTTCTTTGTCATCTGTTTTGTGTCTACCAAATTTCTCTTTTAATCTACTTTCCGTTAGTAAACTTACTCGTACCTTAAATTGTTCTATTTTTTTCTGATTAGTGTTTGTTTCAGGATCTTACAACAAAGCAGATTATTGGTAGAGGACGTGAGTCAGGTGGTCTCTACATTCTGGAAAATCATGTACCGCGATCGCTTGTTTGCTCCAGTACCTTAACACCTCTTGAAGCTCATTGTAGATTGGGTCATCCTTCTTTGTCTACCATGAAGAAGTTGTGTCCTCAGTTTCAGTCTTTATCAGTACTAGAATGTGAGTCGTGTCAGTTTGCAAAACATCATCGTTTGCCTTCTGTGTCTAGAGTCAATAAACGGGCTTCATCCCCTTTTGAGTTAGTCCATTCTGATGTTTGGGGTCCTTGTTCTGTTACTTCTAAAACTGGATTTCGTTATTTTGTTACTTTTGTTGATGATTATTCTCGTGTTACCTGGTTATATTTAATGAAGAATCGTTCTGAGTTGTTTTCTATCTTTTGTGCCTTTTGTAATGAAATCAAAACTCAATTTAATATTTCTGTGCGCATATTAATAATTGACAATTCTAAAGAATATTTTTAATCACAATTTCACTCTTATATGACACAAAATGGCATTCTTCATCGATCTTCTGTGTGCATACCCCATCCCAAAATGGCGTGGCGAAAGAAAAATCGGCATCTTCTTGAGGTAACTCGTGCTCTTCTTTTGGATGAAAGTTCCTAAACACTTTTGGGCGGATGCGGTTTCTATGGCATATTTTTGATCAATCGTATGCCTTCTTCTCGCCCTTAATGGGGATATTCCTTATCTTTGCTTTGTTCCTACAAAATCTTTGTTTCGTTGAACCCCGTATTTTTGGTTGTACTTGTTTTGTACGTGATGTTCGTCCATGAGTTACTAAATTGGATCCAAAGTCTCTCAAATGTGTCTTCCTTGGGTACTCCGGATCCAAAAGGGTACCGTTGTTTCTCTCCTACTCTTAATCGTTATCTTGTTTCTGCAGATGTCACATTTTTGAGTCCACTCCATTTTTTCTCAATCATCCGTGTATGAAAGTCGGGGAGGAGGATGATATCTTCATATATACTGTCCAACCAATGTCTAGTCCTCTCTCACAGCCTATTTCTTCCGTCTCTAGACCTACTCGGCCTCCCGTTGTTCATGTTTATTCCAAGAGATTGGAGATTCCTGACTCATATCCTCCACCACCTACTTCGTTGGGAGATCCTGCACTCATCGATCATGATTCTGATCTAGACTTACCCATTGCTCTTCGTAAAGGTAAACGTTCATGTACTTACTCTATCTCTTCTTTTGTTTCTTATAATCAATTGTCTTCTTGTTCTCGGTGTTTTGTTACTTCTTTAGACTCTATTCCCATCCCTAATATCACATTGGTGAGGCTTTGTCTCATCTTGGTGGTGTCTTTGCTATGAAAGAGGAAATGGAGGCTTTAGATGCTAATGGTATATGGGAATCTGCTGCCTTGCCCATTGGTAAGAAAGCTATTGGTTGCAAATGGGTATTTACTGAAAGGTAAATCACGATGGTTACGTGGCTAGATTAAAAGCACGCCTTGTAGCAAAAGGATATGCTCGGACATATGGGGTTGATTACTCGACACTTTTTCTCCTGTAGCTAAACTTACATTCGCTTGTTTATCTCTTTAGCAGCTACATATGATTGGCCCCTACACCAATTGGATATCAAGAATGCCTTCCTTCATGGTGATCTTCAGGAGGAGGTGTATATGGAGCAACCACCTGGGTTTGTTGCTCAGGGGGAGTTGGGTAAAGTTTGTAGGCTTCAGAAGTCTCTTTATGGCTTGAAACAAAGTCCTAGGGCCTGGTTTGGGAGATTCGGTGAAGCAAGACAGAATTTGGTATGCAAAAGAGTAAGTGTGATTACTCAAGATTTTATAAGCAACTGAGGTGGTCTAATTCTCCTGGTAGTCTATGTGGATGACATTATCATCACCGGGAGTGACTCTGCAGTATTTCATCTCTTAAAACCTTCCTCCAAACCAGTTTGCACCAAAGACTTGGGATTATTAAAGTATTTTTGGGTATTGAAGTTATGAGAAGTAAGAAGGGTATTTTCTTGTCTCAAAGAAAATATGTCCTTGATCTATTGACAGAGACAGAAAATTAGGTGCTAAGCCTTGTAGTGCACCAATGACTCCAAATTTACAATCAAGTAGCGGGGATAGTGAGTTGTTTAAAGATCCGAGAGATACAGGAGATTGGTAGGAAAATTGAACTACCTTATCACACTCGTCGACATTGCTTATGCCGTTAGTGTGGTAAGTCGGTTTATGTCTTCCCCAACCGTTGCTCATTGGGAAGCCTTGGGACAAATCTTGTGCTATCAAGGGAGCTCCAGGAAGAGGTTTGTTATATGGTAATCATGGGCATTTGAATGTTGAATGTTTTTCGATGCCGACTGGCCGGATCTAAGATTGATAGGAGGTCAACTCTGGATATTGCGTTTTGTTGGAGGAAATTTGGTGTCTGGAAAAGCAAGAAGCGAGTGTAGTTTCTCGATCTAGTGCTAATCCGAATCTGAGCCATGGCACAATCGTATGTGAGGTAATGTGGATATTTCAATTACTAGATGAGACAGGTTTTAAGACCCCCCCTGCGAAATTGTGGTGTGATAATCAAGTTGCTCTCCATATTGCTTCTAATCCGGTATTTCATGAGCGGACCAAACATATTGAGATTGATTGTCACTTTGTTCGTGAAAAGATTCAACAACAGATCATCTCAACAGGACATATCAAAACTGGAGAGCAGTTAGGAGATATTTTCACAAAAGCTCTGAATGGAGCTAGGATTGACTACATTTGTAACAAGTTGGGCATGATTAACATCTATGCTCCAACTTGAGGGGGAGTGTTATGGAAAGTCAATCATTATATTATTTCTGTGTATATTCTGTATTCTGTATTCCTATTTAGGATTTCTTATTTAGGATTTCTTCCTAATTAGTATAACACAATTATAGGAATCAATTGTATATAAATACTCATGTACAGATTAATTGAAATATATATGAGAATCATCTCTTTCTACAGTTTTTATATGTTTTTATTTTTTTTTTCCCTCTGTCATGCGCTTGTTAGGTTGGGGGAAAGATTGGTGTCTTATGTGTGAACTTGAGAAACTTGTGATGATGTTAGGAGAATGTGGTGGCCCTCTATCTCCTAGTAGAATACTTTTGCAAATGCAGAATATTAATTGCCAGATTGGTGGTGGAAGTCAGGAAGATGTACATTGAGTTTTTAAGGTCTGCAAAAGATTACAAGCCCATGTTTTCTTTCCTTTTCCACATTTAAGACTCTTTAGATGTTATTCCTACTCTTCAATTTGTGCATATTTATGAGCTCTCTATGTCCAGGCTTCTGGTTGCATCAATGCAGTCTATATGTTTGGAAGGACTAGGTGTTGAGGACAAGGTCAATCCCATATTGCAAGAAGCAACTTTTATACTACATGCTTTTGGTGGGCGTCTTAGGTCAAAGGTGTTGCTTGATTGCTTCTTTGGAACTCTGTCTTCAGTTATATTTGATTTTCACTTTTGTTTTTCCAATTTATTTCCCCCCCAATTTCACTGACAATAGTCATGATTGAGTTTTCTTTCTTCTTCTTTTAAATAGTTCAAATATCTGAGATGTCATCATGAGTCAGAACGATATGAAAATATGATGGATCTTACACTAGAGATATTTGGCTGGGTTGAGTCACTAGAAGATGCATTGACTCAGTTTACAACCCCTGAAGAATTGGATGGAGAAAACATGTATAGATGTGGAAGGTATGATAAACATTTTTGTCCTTTATTTATGTTGTTATTCACATCTGTGTTACAGTATTTTCAACTTTAGAGATTAAAATTTAAGCAACTTGATAATAAGGTGTACAACATTTGTCCGAGCTACAAAGCAATTGAGTATACACGAGGCACCAAATATTCTGACAATTGTTTTGAAGCGCTTCCAGGTAGCACTTGCATATTTGACTTTGACCAAACGAGGTCTTCTATGATATACTTTCTATTTCAGTCTGAATGCCATCTACCTGCTAAAGAACCTTGCTGCATGCATTTTCATGAACTTCTAACTCTTAGTTTTGAACATTGATTGGTTTTACGAGTTGATTTGTAATCATACAACTGACTGATACAAGGTGCTCCTAATCTCATTTGAGTTTTACATACAGTGAAAAGGAAAGAACTTAGCTTTGTAGGTAGCAACTTGCTGTTGTTTTGATCTGCACAAATTACAACTTGAGATGCAATTCTAATAACAAATGTGTTTATTTTAAACTCATCTCGGTTGATCTTAGACTTTATATAGTTCTTGGTATATGTACTTCTTAGTTTCTTTTTGGGTAGATAAGACTTAATGCTTCATTGTCAGACTTTTTTAGCGCTTTGATTATGGGAAAATAAACAAATGTATTACTTTTCCTGATATGCTGGATATGATCCCATTTATGACTGGAACAGAAGATATTCCTCCTCTTTACATGCTTTATGCTGTTGTGGTGCATTTGGATACATTGAATGCATCCTTTTCTGGGCATTATGTGGCATATGTAAAAGATCTGCAAGGCAACTGTTCAGGGTAGATGATGCAGAGGTAAATCTTTCTCGTCATTTCAGTTCTTTTTGATAGTTTGTTCTTAACATAACTGCTCAGCACACGTTGGTATCGTCTATACATTAGTTTAAAGCCTATGATGAAGTGAACTTTTGGTTTTACATATTGTTTTGCATATGACATTTTTTTTAATACCCGAAGGGATAAATTATTTGGGATTGGACCTTGGATTGCTTAAAATGATAGTCATTAGAATAGTTAATGGATTCTTGATTGTTTTATGGGATTAAATACATTCTGATTTTGGAAGTTAGACAAGCTTATATCGCCTTATCTGTTGCAATTTCTTAGGGATTAGAATTTGGTTGTTGCTATGTATCGTGTAACAAAGTTCATCTTATCCTATAAATAGTGGTTTCTCTATGAAATAAGCTATTCAGTTTTAGTCCAAACTAAAAGGGAGTAATTTTAATTGAAAGGTTGGCATGATTTTCCAGCTAGTGAAGAACCCTATATTTTCCATTCTGTCAATGTCTTCTTATCTTTCCCATTCTATTGGCTTCCGCAAACAATTAATAAAATTTAATAGTTCATGCGCAATCATCAGTAACTGGTTATGAGGAACGCTTCTAATAGATATTATCCCATTGAAGTTTAAATGCACTAGATTCTCACTTCATAAGGCTCTTGGACATATAACACGTGTTTAAATTTTTTGCTTTAGTGGTTTGATTATTTCCTTAGAAAAAAAAAGAGGGTGAGATTCCAAATATGCAGTGCAACTTGGTTCCACCAAGCATTAGAAGCAATCTTCTTTATATCACGTATGTAGTTGAGCTTAGTTGTCCCACAAGGGTAGTGAAACTTTGTTTCGCCATATTGCCCAATATTTACACCAATTAAGTGGTGCAGTAGTGCAACTAGGTTTCACCTTGCAACGCAGTTATTTTCCCTGCAAGTTCAGTGCAAAACAATTATGCCAAAGGATGGTACTAGTGCTACAGACACTCAAGAAGTATAATAACAAAAGAGAGTTTGCATCACAATTACAGTCTAGGCTAGCAACACCTCAAGTACAGGGTGGCTTACAAGTGCAATTTAGTTGCAGTGCAAGTATGGAATCATCACCTCCTACTTTAAAGGAACTATTATTTCAGAGAAGAGAAAGGAATGGAAGAGTGATTCTGGGGAAGTATTGCTTGATTATTCCCTCAGGCCATTAGAGAACATTGTACTGGTTAGTTGTACTCTAAGAATGGAAGAGTATTCATTTACAGGCACTATTACATCCCATAATTACAGCAATTAATCTCTTAATTACAGGCACAATTACATCATTCTAACAAGAATAATGCCAGAAATTATCTTTGCTATTTTATTTATTTACTTTTTCCTACTTGCCTTGAGATTAGTGACATGGTTGATATGAGGATTTAACAAAATTGGCTACACTTGAGATTATGATTTTAATTTTTCTTTGCTCAGTTCCTATTTTGATGAGTTCGGAATTCAAGGTTTTGGATCATGGCTCCTTGATAGGTTCATCCACTGCCAATGAGCCAAGTGATGTCACAGGGAGCATACATTCTATTTTACATTAGGTATATATCTTGGCTTAAATTCCCCATAACTGTTTTCTCTCTCTCTCATTCATTGTTTCTTAGAAATGCTACTACTGCCTTCTAACGATGTATATGCTGGATTTGCCATCCGTTCTTCATTTCACTTTTTAAAACATGTTTCTTTCTTAGATCCCGCCCTCGTCCTCAGAGAGAATTTTGTAAGAAAGCTATCCAGCAACAAGTTCCACCATCTGCAAGATGCTACTCATCATCAAGGACTCAGCAACCTTCGAGAAAGGGACATGGCAAATCAAGCGGCCACTTCCTTGGCTCAGAGCCATCATTGCATCTCAAACCAGAAAATGGTATAGGCCTTATCAACCACACTAATGGAATTCTGGGGAGCACAAACAGGAATGTTGCACAAGCGATGGAGTTCTCTGATGCCACATCAAGTGGTTGGTCCCTTTCTGCAAGCTCAGATGAGGCTTCTTTCACTACTGAGAGCACCAGCGACTCTTTTAGTACTTTGGATTACACTGATGCATGCAATGCAGATACATTCTCCTCGATCTTCAGTAACTTGTATGCTCCAGTCATCCTTGTAGGACACTCAGTGTTGTAGAACATTTTCAAATAGTAGGCCTCAGACTAGGTTCATCTCAGATGAAAGGGGCTGTGCAGGACTTATTATTCTTGTCAACACATTCTACAAAAGGGTTATGGAGAGCAGATAGTTTCAAACTGGTCAGTGATTCTGCTGAAATTCCTATTGACTTGTTCTGTACCATGTCTTCAAAATATGGGATTAATCCAAAATGCGGTCTTGATTGAACTTCTGGCAACTGTAAATTATAGGCTTGGAGATCCCAACTGATAAATTAGATGACTTAGCTAGTCGGAATCTGTGCCTCAAATTTTTTCTGTTATCGCTATTTTCTTAACTGGGGCATTGGATTGGGATTGTTTTATCACCCAAGTAAAAGAAACGTTCTTGTCAGCATTTAGAATTAATTCTTGAGAATGTAGAGTGCTAGCTTCTCCATGTGGGACTCTCTAGTGACCTTTTCCTATTTGAAAACTTGTGTCTCACTTGTTTGGTTCACATCAACCAAGCGAACACTAATCCTGGTTCTGTCTCAGACTACGATTTTTTTTTTTATTATTTATTTAGTTACAAGGAAACGAAATTGCATTGTTTTGGAAAGCCATAAATTTGATAATGCATCAAAGCAATTGCTTCTCGCTGGAGAATTGAAAATGTTATCAATCTCCTTGTGGGTTTTCCATTGCTACAAGTTTTTGAACAGAGTCATTTAGTCATTGGCAAACTTACCTAGACTTAATCCATTATAAATTAAGACACAAATATGTAAATCCTACCTCTTTTATACGTGCATCCCATCACAGATGCTGTGTCTTAGAGTCCACGATCTCACCTATTTTACATATATGGATCCAATCGGATCTAGTTGAGAATATCCTGTCAATAGCACTTACTTGCCGACATGCTTGTACGGTTCCCGTCCTCGAAACTGTACCCAACAGCACTACCACCATCAGTGCTAACAATGGCAATGGTTTGTGCCGTCCACATTGCAACGTGAACAGGGAAGCTGTGTATTTAGGGAGATGGTCATCAGGTCTCAACTGCTAGATTACTAGCATTTCACTATCATTTTGATAACAAAAGCATTCAAGCACCTTTATTCAATATCACTAAAACAGAAAACTTTAAACAGTACGCCTACACATAAAAGCTTGCCTAGCTAGTTTATTGAATAACATGGTACTTCTATGACTGTTAACTGTAATTATGTTAAATTGTCAAACAACATCCATATCTCATTGACCCTGTGATCAAATTCAAATGGAGAATTGTACTGTGCAACTGTATACACAGAAGTAGCATCAGCATCATGGCTTTTCTGAATTGCAGTAGCCCATGTAGTACCTGCAAGGCTGGCTTCCAAGGCAGCGGCTTCCTCTCCAACATTTGAATCTGTAACAAACCCACTGAATTGCCTTACTGCTGCATATGTTTGTTTCCATCTTTGAACATGTAGGCCTTCTGCAGGAGGTGGATTTGCTTGATTCTCTTTTGGAACATAAAAACTGACAGTGAATGAGGATTCACAGAAAGGTCCATCACTTGGAGAAACTTCAGTAATAACTGGACCTGTCATCTCTATCTTCTCTCCATATTTATTCTTCCCTTGAATGTAGTTAAACAGCCTGTGACCAGAAACAGAACAATGGTTCAAGCTATAAAATTCTCTTAAACAAAACAACAAATGAAAGAAGAAATCTTACTGTAGGAAACCAGTTCTGGTAGCTTCAACAATGGAAATGTCTTGGATGGGAGAGGTTGACATCCAAGCAGAAGAGTTATAGCTGCGAATTTCATATCCATCACCAACTTCTATAACATCATAAGATGGACACTCTATTCGCTTGCATGTTGGTGGGTATATCCCTAATCTGCTGCTGCTGCTGCTAGGTTCATGCCAGAGACCAAAGTTTGCACTCCATAGAAGACTCAAAACCAGTGATAGCTTTGTGAAGAGCATGTGTAAGCTAGAGCCAGCCATGGCAGAAAGTGCTCAATTGCTTTGAAAAAGGTTAGGTTGAAGAGATACATTAGATAGCATAGAAGCAGTATGGTCCACATATTTACTTCCATTTATTCATTTTGTGTGGATGTCATTAATGAATTGTGGAAGGACTCGGATGGAGAAAGAATCTTCCATCGATGCCTATGCCCAATATGCATTTGTATTTAAAAAAATTAAAATCCTATTAAAATTACTTCTTAAAAAAGCTAACATTTTAAGAAAGCCCAAAGATCAATTTAGCATCTCAATTATAGAAAAGTTTTAGCTTTAACCTCTGATATTTTTTTTTATTGAGTTTAATTAAGCGGTTCATATATAAAATATATTGTATTTTTAAGAAAAAATTACTAATAAAATTTAATTTATACATAATAAAATTTTTATTTTTATTTAAAAATATATTTTAAAAAAATATTATATTTTTTAAAATATAAAACTAATTAATATTGTTAAAACAGAGACTACATAGTAATATTTTTAAAATATATAAATTAATTAATTATTTTTTAAAAAAATAACTAAATATTAATTTAATTAGTATTGACAAATAAAAAATTTAATAAGCTAAATAGCATATTTTTTAAAATATAGAATTAAATAGTTAATTTTATTAAAAAATAAATAATAAATAATAATTTTCTTTACATTTTATTAATAATTTATATAAAATGAATTTAAATAATAGATATCATTATATAAAATATGAATCGGCACGGGTGTTCAATTAAAAATCATAATTAACAAAAACCATATCTAAGTCTAATTCTCCACTCCAATAAAAGGAGAAGAAGAAACTTAACTAAAAATCATAACTAAAGGAGAAATTGGGCAGCATCATCAACTAAATTCAACTTCAGCGAACAGTCAAAACCAAACATTCAAACAAGCAAAAGAATGATGAAAGAACAGCAATCCATATAAATTCTGTGAAATGGCTTGCAAAGATAATCAACAGGAGGCTCCTGTGTTTGGATGGAATTGGCAACACTGAGAAACCTCTTGATTTCCCTAGCCAAAGTCTAAGGCAACCTCTCACTATCAAAAGGCTTAGGAGTATCATCATCATAACCACAGGTGATTACAATGTGCAGGTCAGAGGAGGTGCTGGGTTCCATGAAAGGGTCTGCAGCAACAATCTCTGACGACATTATTCAATTCACCCTTTGTAAATTGGCCTGGAGTGTTTGTTTTGGGCTATGATTGACTCCCTCCTCAAGGCACTTGAATTCTACTCAGTCGCTCCAAGGCACTAATGAGGGTTCCGGGACTTGGAATCGCCGCACTAATCTTGGTTTGATTTGAAATTTGAAATTTTAACTTGGCAATACATTGTGATGATCACAGAATTGCCTAAAAAGGAATCAAACCCAACTTCTATGTAGAAAATCAAACTATGCACCTGCATTCCCTTGCAGCCAAACAAATTTATAGGTGACCCAACATTGAAGCAAGATAGGTTAGAAATGAACTAGGCTTAATGCCATCCTAAAAACTAATTCAACGAGAAAATGTTTGTCCAAATCTTATATATAGCTCAAATACCTCATTCTAAACTAATGGCACTCAAAATCAAATCATATGTCCATCCATTCAAGGAACCACACTTCTAATTGTCATCCTATCAAACAACCCTCGAGCCTCAACAATCCTTCCCTCCTTGCAAGAACCATCAACCATAGAGCACCAAGAAACAACATCTCTCTCCCCTGTATCATCAAAAACTCGAATTGCCTCTTCCAGCCCCCCAGCCTTAATTTCAAGAACTCATTTATCACTGCATTGGAACAAGCCGGATCCCACCACTTAACAGGCATATCGTCAGACAACTTCTCTGCCTTATCAAACATCCCTGCCATACCATGTTCCATGACGAGGGAATTGAAAAAAAAAATTGTTGCATCTTTTATTCTTTTGTTAATGCGCTTCAAGGGCACTTGAGGCCAGAAATTGGAATAGTGGAGAGCTAAAAAAAGAAGACGATTATTATATGGAGAAATTAGAGCTATTTAAGTAACTTTAGCTTTCATACAAGCCATTAGATATAAGCTATTTTGTGCAAGATTTATCAGCTTTAAATATGCCAAGTATTATTAAATGGAGAATGTACAAGTAGAATTTCAATTTATAACACAAACTCCCAAAATTTTTATATTTAATACAACCAAATATGTTTGGTTAATTTACAAAAAGATATGGTTTCTATGGGGTATAAACCTCTTCACATACATGAAAGATATTACACAAGTAATAAGGAAAATAAAATTTTGAATGGTAATTGTATGCATACCATGTTTAGCTATGATAAAACTATCCAAACTTTGTGTAGGAGAATAATGTACAATGGATAGCGACCGTACTGGATGGAGGCAACCTCATTTCTATCCTTACTACTAATTCACATTCTGCCAAACAGAACAGCTTTTACTTAATCTCTCCTTCCAATTTCTCTTCAGAGAGCTGAGGGTTTGAGAACTCTGGTCTATTACCATCCAATTTCTTCCCACAGAGCTGATAGCTTGAGAACTCCTCCGCTTCATCACCATCCAATTTCTTTTCAGATTGCTGATGTTTTGACAACTCCTCATTACCACCACTAGAGATGGTCACCTCGTTCTCATCTATACTCTCCAGAACATAGACATTTACCTTCTTCATTTTGCCCTCTGCTTCCATTGCAAACTTACTTGAACCAGCCTGCACAACATTCTCCTGCTTTTTATTGGGATCATCATTACCATAACAGGAAGATGCGGAACTAGAAACAACTGGGATTCTTTGAACTTGAGGAGACGTAAGAGATTCATCATTAGACAAATTGGACTCTGGATATATTTCTAGTTCTTTTACATCAGATAAGCCACTTCGAGACTTTCTTGACCCTTTTCGGGAAAGCACATGCTTTATGCCGCGAGCAGACTTTTCAGCACGTTTTAAAATACTCTTTGCCTTGTCTTTGACATTTCCCTTCCCTGGACTTTCTGGTCCCTCAGGACTCAAAATCAAATTAACTTCTTTTGGAACTGTAGGCTTAGGAAGGCTGTTTTCCACTATGAAATTCAAACCAATCTCCTTCTGATTAACAGCTTTAATGTTAGCATAAGGAGATTGAACAGTCTCCTCATTGCTGCCCAAATTTTCCTCATTTTTAGGACTTCTATGAAGTACTAAGCTAATCTTACGTAAACCCTTCCGGACTTTGTTCATTGAACTTTTACCCTCCGCATTTTCATCAATATTGCTACTCTCATTATTAAGGAGCCCAGAAGTTGCTGAATAAATTCCACCAAATGAATCACGAGGATCTTCACCAACTTCATTATCATGGCGCTTAATCTTCCCTCTTCTAGTCTCCCAAGTTTGTGATACTTCACTTCCAGATTGATATACCCATATCCCAGTTTTTTGTTGCCCTTCAATGTTTACAGGCTCAAAATTATCTGGCACTCCAGCAGACTTGTCTGATGTTGTGGATGATGAAAAGGAAGCTCTATTTGCAGCCTCACTTACAAAGGAATCTCTTATTTCTGCCTTGCTCAATGTTTCTCCATCAAAAAAATCATCACTCCCCTAAACAAATTATATTCCAGATTCTCATTGGATGATCTATGAGACAAGTGCACTATGCTTTTTGTTGAACATTTGACACCCAAAATTTGTGGAAATTACCTTAGCATTTTCTTCAAGAACAGTTATTGCAAGATGCAGCCTCCCCATTTTAATTTTCTGGAGTGGCAACCACATGTCATGTCTCTCGCCACCTCTATGATCATTGATGTTAATGGTACAATCCCTGTAGGTAACAGAAGATAACATACATTAAAATTATATTATGGAAAATAAATTAAACAGAAAGCTGAACCACCAAATAAGTAAAAGAAAAAAAAAAGTATTGCTTTTGTTCTTAACAAAAATGAAAATATAACCATTTAACCATATTCATATCACGTGGAGAAGAGACAAACCCAAGGGAATCATCAACAAAATGGTCCTCATCAAAAACCTCAATAGCCAGCACATTAGGCAAATCCCATCTGCAAATGGGGATCTTGAATTCCTCGTGCCATTTTGGGGCCAAAGTTTTCCTTTGTGTCTTCGTCCTGAATTTGTAAGGGCCAAGTTGTCCTTTAATGTACGGATCAGCCAATCCTGAAAAATAAACAAGTTTTATATCTCATATATGTGGAGCATTAAATGGCTAAAGATAAAACATTAGTAGCTTAAATCAACCATTTAAGTTAGACGGTTTCATGTCGGATGCTTCCACAACTTCAACTTTGGCATAAGCAATGGGTTCCTTCTCGTCTACAGAGAACCAATTATCTGACAAGCAAACAATTATTGCAAAGGTTAAACATTTAACTTGCTTGTAAAAATACATTTAAAATTGCACCAGATTGTACAATAACTTCTAGAATAGCTTATAAAGGTATTAAAATGCTAACGTTAAACCATCACTTGTCTTTCTAAAACAGAGAACACAGACTAAGCTTGCTTACAAACATGTGTAACAGCATATTCATGCAATCACAATGAATTATCATATGCTCAATCCAAAACACCATTTTCATCAAATTACTTGGCATTTAAAAAAAATGCAGGGATGAGAAAAAGCTTTACATGAGTTCTTTCACTTCAGCCTAATAACACTGCATATAACTCTTAATTAGTCAAACAATAGAACAAAACAAATAAGCCTACTCTCATTGTACCATGTTTTCAGAATGTTTTTTAGTGGACATCCTTTCAAGTCCACATACCACGGAAATCAGTATGCCCAACTTCAGATAACTTTGCAAAACAGAATTCCTTGCATTAACCTTCCTAAATTGATGCCAAAATAATGCATCTGCAATTTGCAGTGCACTTAATATCTTTCTCTTCCCCATTCTAAATCCATGCGCACTTTTCCTGCTTCTTTATATTTTAAAATCAATATTGTGAACTGAAAAAGGCAAATCCTAGTTAAAATGCTAATGACAGTGGATCTGAAAATAATTTCAGGGCATTATTACCACTGAAAACCAAGTTCTGAGAACAAGATTAATGCCAAAAAAGAAAATAGATGAGCACTCCACTTAAATTATGTTCAGTCTGCATCATGAATCTCCCCCGCAACATTGATAAACAAGGAGTCATTCACTCAGAAAAATTAATTGACAAAGCCCTGAACCATAGTTCCACAATAAAGCCTTATTAACATTTCCTATCAGTAAATCACCTGGCTCTGCTGAAGCAAATTTCTCCACATCCACAACTAACATGTTGGGCTGCAATAAAGCAAAAAATTATACATTTGAAGCACCACTGCCAATTTTCATAAATAAGAGAGAAACTACCACTTGTCAGCTGAAGAATTCTCAAGGGACAATCCAAAAAAAAAAAAAAAACCCCTTCAGATTTGGCCTCGATCTGCATAGGTCCTCTCTTTTCAAAATCAAATACTTTGGTCCTTAAATTTTGTAAAAATTAGCATTTTGGTCTTTATTGGCTAAAAGATGTCTAAGAATGATTTAGTTTTAGTATAAAAAATAAAAAAAAACCAATTTAGGTTATAAAAGGAATGAAATGTTGATTTTTTAGAACACGGGCTAAATTGTTTGATTTTGAAAAAAAAAAAGGAGTAAAGGTATATTAGGCCAAACTTTTTTTTTAAATGTTCAATTTTTAAAGTATAGAAGGAGGATGATAAGTCAAGTCAATTTGACCAAGTCTCAGAAGTTAAAAAAAAAAAAAAAAAAAAAAAAAAAAAAAAAAAAAAAAAAAAACAACAACAACAACTTTACCTGAACAAGTGTCTGCTCAAATGCAACCAACAGAAGCTTGTCCTAATCAAGAAAAAGACTGCATGTAAGATTTGGATAGAGGCAATGAGTTGATGAGAATATGTGTGTGGCTGTGTAGGACCATTTAAATGTAAGACACACACACACACACACACACACACACACACACACACACACGCACACACACACACACAGAGACACACACAGAGGGATAGAGGGAAGAAAAAGAAAAAAGAAATTAAAGAAATCCTTTTAAAAATTGTCTGGATATGACTTACTAGCCATCCAGCAATCCCTGGAAGTTCAGTAACACCAGGGCCGCGAGTGAAGATAGGTTTGATGGTCATTTGGAAATAAGGAGGCTCAGCAAAGCATACCCTCAAACGGCCAAGGAAAGGCCAGCAGGGAAGGAACTTCACTCCAATCAAGACCTAAAATGGATGGGCAACAATTGAAGTGAATATAATACTAGTCAGATTGCACTAACAGAGGGGAAGGGGGGAACTCAATGATGTCATTTCGTCATCCATTGCAAGGATCTCATATTCCAAATAAGAAAAGAGTGAACCTATCAGATTTCAAGCATGACAAAAGATCCAGAATTCTACATGCTTCAATATCCTCAACTAAATGAATTAATGCCATCCAATTCTCTATATGCAACATGCAATTCGCCAAAGAATAAAGATTTATTGCCATGGAAAAGCTTCTAAGCAATATCCTTAATGTGTGTGTGCATGTGTGTGTGTGTGTGTGTGTGTGTGCGTATATATATAGGGCAAAAAACATAAGCAGAAAATTTTTCCTCTATAGCATGTTGATAGATATTAGATACAAGTATACAAAGTTAATGATATTAAAGGTTTATGTTCAAAAGTCCTAAAGGTAGCAAAACAAAAATATTAAATACATAAATAAAAAAAGCAAAATATGGAGATACATCATATGAGGTAAAGCCATTTGACCAAAGTGTGTTCTAAAGTTCCAGCAGAAGTAGAAAAAACCATGAACAGCATCGTGTAAGACATGCCATGTCTTACAGTTACAAGTACTCTTTCCCTTTTGATATTTATACCCATAAAACAGATTTTAGGATATAATCATTCATCAATGACTTGCATAATACACTATAATCTGGAAAAATAAAAACAAAAGTCCAGAAAAGATAATTCTGCAGAAAATATACATGGAATATGATATGTTCCAAACTTTTCAAAGTGAACTTTGGAAAAAGAAAAGCAAATTTCTTTGTTTCATATTGTCACTATAGGCAGAGACTTTAAGCTGATTTCTGTATGATATGATGAAATTTCATTCCTAAGAGAGAATTTTGCAATTAATGCATGCACTGTCACTCCCCACCATCCTCATGCTCCTCTTTGACTCAAAACTGTCAGAATTGCTCATAAAAAACATAAATACACCTTGCCCACTTTTATTAACATATATCAGCATAACAGTCATGGAATTCAAGCTATATACCTTCCCTTCAACATGCATAGCTTTCATATGCAACTTAGCCCACATTCCAAATCCCAGTCTTCTCCTTAATTTGACAGCAAGTACTGCGCTCATATCATCTGCCGTCAAAAAGCTCATTCCCAATTCCAATGCCTGCACTACTTTGAATAAGAAAACAAATTGCAGCCACAACGTTTACAATTAGAGAGATCAGCATTCTTGATGATATATACCAAGTGGTCATCACTGGAACATTGGCGAAGAACCCTCATTTCTGTGAACATTGGTGGATTTCTTCCCAAATATAGGTGTTGAACCACAGCCTTTTTCTGCACATTTAGCATATGCAAGCAGAAACAACCCACAAATTGAATCAGAAAATTTTTCAGAGACAAATTCAAAATTTCCATGACAAACACGGCAAGAACAGATGACGACCACTGCCCAAAGATTTGTCAAATGGCTATTTAAAATAATTATTCCACATTCTTAAGCTCTTCCATTTGCACACTAAAACACACAATAGGTCATATGGAAATTGGATATCTCAGAACAATGTTTCAAAAAGGCAAATTAGAATTGCCCTCAAAGTCATGGATTGGATTTAAATACACATATTTTGGAAGTGAGTATTAAGACTACATACATATGGACATGAGACTATCTTAATTGATTTTCTCAATAATTTGAAGTAATAAAGTATAAAATCCACGTCCATGTTGTAAACTAACATGGGTAATTTTTTCAGGCTGAAATAGCGACTCAACCATGACCGAGTAGCCTAATCTAACAAAGGGATCATCATCCCTAGGCAAAATAAACAGATAAAAGAAGAAGAAAAGGGCAACTCAAGACTTAGACCAACCAAAATCAAAGGATAGCATTAAAAAAAAATAAATAAATAAAGTATGAGATAGGCGGATTCATACAGCGGTCCATGGTTTATACTTGTCCAAGAACCAAGGTATAATGGGGAGTAGAATCTTCTGCGATGCAATCTGCTCCATACAAATGGGCCACATCTTTTCCACAGCATGGTTCAACCAGCGAACAGTTTCAGAATCAGCAAGCACCTGAAGAAACCCAAAAAGAAGTTTATAGCTTTGCCTTCCCTTGTACTAACAAAAAGAAGAATAACTGAATAAGCTTAAAAGCATATACACTCTTTTGAAGTCTTTTCTGATTCAAGAATAAGAGAACGTTAGAAAAGATTGAAGAATATGATGAACCCAACCCAAATTAAGGAAAGAAATTTACTCTCTTCTGATTCGCTCTCTTTCTTTCGTGGAATTGCAATTTCCTCCTCAATCGCATAATATACCTGTCATGAACCTTTCAGAGAAAGAAACCCATCAGCAGAAATTCAACAAAAAAGAAGAAGAAGAAGAAGAAGAAGAAGAAGAAGAAGAAGAAGAAGAAATTGAAAAGAAAAATCAAGAGAAAGAAGAATCAATTGATACCGCATAGAGATATATCAAAGAAATGAGATAGGCAACTGGGTGGCATTGATTGAAAAAAGAAAGCAACCAAAGCAAAAACAGTACAATGCCCACATGATGCATTATGGATATCTCTGTTATATCCATCTCTCTCTCTCTCTCTTCAACTTCTAGTAGAACTTATCAGAGAGCATCTACCAAAATAAAAATCCCAAAAAATCCCATCATGGGATCAATCAAATTGATTTCCTACACAAGTAAAGAAGTGGAGGAAGTTTTGATTTCCCGGCGAAGAAACAGAACAAAGCAAATAAGCAAATGGGGTGAAGGAAGAAGGAGCAGAGCCAAAGGTCATGGTCAATCGCAGAGATGTATTAAGTATAATATATTTACGTAAAGAAGCCAGGAATGATGAAACCAAGCATTTCAAATTTCAGGCAAATGTCACCGACAGTTGGGAGCCACGCGCCTATTCCACGTACTTTACAGCATCTTCCTCACCAGATTTTAGCCCTAAATAGATCTTTTTTTTTTCATCTCAATTTTAAGAAATATTTTATTTTCCCATTGGTTAGAAAATAGAAAAAAAATAATATTTTTTAAAAGAAAATTAGAATCGATTAGATTTTTTTTATTTTAGGACTTTAATTCATTATTATACACTAAAAAATGTAATGAATTATTATATAAAATGCCAATAATATAAATAAATAATATTCATATTTATATATTTTTTATTTCATTTAATTTTATAAGGTTAGAAATTATGATTATTTGACCGAAAAAATTGAAAGATAATATATTGAGACAGAAAAATAAAAAAGAAAATGAATAAATTAGGAACCACCGGAAGAGGTAGAAGCTAATAAAAATAGAAAGAGAAACAAAAGAGTCCTCTGGTTACATATAATGCTAATGCACATGATGAAGATAAAATAAAAAATATAAATTATTACGTAATTAATACAATAAGTAAAATTAATTTAAATGTTAAAAATTAAAATTTTATTTTACACAATAAATTATTTATAAAACTTGATTTTTTTAGTGCTATAATTGTTTAAAGGTAATAACGAACATTAATCATAAAAATAAATAAAGATTTATTTTTATGGACACATTATTTGAATACAAATTAAAATAAAATTATAATTAATAATTAATAATTTAATCCCAATTAAAATAGATTGATACAATTTAAAATAGAATTAGAATTAAAATGGGATTGATTAAAACTCTTTTTGTAAATACATTAATAAAATATAAATTAAAACAGAACTAGAATAAATGTGATTATTAAAATATAATATAAAAATGCAATATAAATAGAAAATATGAATAAAGAAGGAAAGGTGAAGAAGAAAATTAGTAATAAATTTGTAATTTTAAGTATTTTTATAAATATGGAAAAATTAAATATGTAATTTTTGATTGTAGGATGAAGATTATAGAATTAAAAATTTTAATTAAAAAACAAAATAAAATTATTGTTTGGCGTTTAGAACATATTGAAAAATGTTTTTCTTTCAATTTTCTAACGTTTTGGGTATTAAATAATTTTCTTTTAAACGTCAAAAATATTCAAAATGTTTTTCCTAAAATTATGTATAATAAAAGATGCATATTTGCTTAAAAATAATAAGTTAATTTTATTATTTATTTTTATTATAATGTCATATTTAACTAATTTTTATCCTTTTTCAAATGAATTTTCAATAATTTTTATAATAATAAATTTTGGATCAATTATGTATATATATATATATATATATATATATATATATATATATATATATATGTATTGTGTTATTGTTTTTGAAATTAATAATTATATTATGTATATATTCAAAATAAAAATAATTTTATATATAATTATATAGTCATTAGCAATAAAACTTGAGTTGAGTAATAATTTTCATTAGATAAATTTTGATGCGCAGTTCACATGTATTATCTATAATATATATAAAAATAAAAAGATGGAATAAGGAATGGTGAAAAATATCTTTAATTTTTTATATTATTTATAATTATATTTTTATTATTTAAATTAATTTTAAAATTTATATAAATTTAAAATTTTTAATTCTATTTATAATTTTATTAGATACTTAATCATATTTATATTTAACTTAATAATTCTAATTATTAATAATCCTTCACTACAAAAATAAAAGTAAAAAATTTTATAGCAACATTAATTTTATCGATATAAAATTAACATATAGCATCAACATAAAAAATTTCGTCTAATGAGATATAAACAAATATTACAACAATTATTATTTATTATTATTATTATTGATATAAAACAAATATTACAATAATTATTATTTATTATTATTATTGATATAAAACAAATATTACAACAATTATTATTTATTATTATTATCATTAATAAACTTTTGACAGTAATAATTATTACTGCTAATAATTTTTTTTTAGCAATCATAATTTTATTATAAAATACTTACGATCACAATTTTTTAACAATAATTCTTATATTGTCGCTATAAACTTACAGTAATAAATTTTATACTTTAATAGTGATATATAAATTATTGTATGTTATTACTTAAAAAGTTATTATCATAGGTATTTTATAATAAAATTATAATTGCTGTAAAAATAAAGAAATTATTGGTAGCAATAAAATTTATAAATAATAATATCAATAAATAATAATTACTTTCATATATTTTTTATGTACTATTAAGCACAAACAATTATTTATATATTAATTTTATAGTAATAGAATTAATGTTGTATGGTGCTTATTATTTAATTAATTTCTGCAATCCTATTTTAAAATTATATAGTTAAATTAAATATATAATATGCTTGTGACTCCTAGATAATGCATAATCGTCAAGAAAGATAGCAAAGTTAAGTTTCAAACTCTTACACTAATATTAATATTATAGTTTTGCAGATTTCTTGCTTGTGAAGTAAATTAATTTGTAGGGTTGGTAAACAAAGTTATAGTTTATTGATATTATTATTGAAATTATTATTAAAAAAATATTTTTTGAATAAAAAATAATTTAAAATTAAACTTAATAAATTTTAACAATAAAAATATTAAAATAATAAAATAATATTTTTTAAATTATTTTTTTCAACGTACTAATTAAGATAATGCTAAACATATGTTTAGATAGCAAATGGAGTAGTTGGATAAAAAGAGAGTGTCGACACTAAAAAAGATAACATTTTTATTTAGGATGGTATGAATTATAATTAATATTTAATTTAAAATATCAGCAATTACAGTAACCTTTCCAAATTTTAATATTTCACCTGCAGTTTTGTTCATGTCCTGCAGGCTAATAATCAAGTGGTTCATGTTCTTGCTTCCGTTATTGCTCATGGCTTTTGATTCTGTGTGTTATTTTGGCCCTTCTTTTTCAACAGCAATTCCTAATGCTGTCTTAACTGGTTTCGTAGCTAATGAAAGCCTTTTCCATTAAAAAAAAAAAAAATTATATATTTATGGTACTCTTAAAATTATATTATTTTTATGTTTAATGCATGTAATATTAAATTGAAATTTTAATAAGGTTAATTTTTTATTTTGTATATATATTTCTTTTTAATTAAGATGAGACTATTTATTTTTAACAAAAAATGAATTTTTTTCAAAAAATGAATTTTTTATTTTTTATTACAATAAATAATTAAATTTAATTAGCTATTGAAAATTATTATATTATTTATGGTAATATTATATTATATATAAAAAATTATATATAAAAAAATTATAAGTATATATAATAAATATAAATAACACACAACACATATTAAAAAGAAAGTAAATACAATACTATTTTTATATAGGCAATTAAAAAAAATAAATTTTTAAAGAATTCATGCATAATGTTTTTATCTCAAAAAGAAAGTATATTTTTTAATTTAAATAATTAATTTAATTTTAATCTTTTAAAACCTTTTTCTAATTTTTTTTTTTTACAGTTTTCAAACTTGCTCAAAATGTTTTTGTCGATCAATTTCAAGCCAAACTTAATTTCAAACATACAGTCCATCTCAACTAGGGTTAACTCAAATATTTGATCTTATTTTTTTTAATTAATTTTTACTAAATTTAATTTAAAATTTTATAAGTTTATAATAATTTTAATATTATTAAATTAAAATTAATTGATATACAATTAAATTTATTATTTTATCCAATGTTAATTTCATCCCATAAAAGAGGTCGACTTGAAGATGGCTGCCCGAAATTCTCACGTGTTTGCCGACTAGCGGTTTCCCACGATGATGTCAACTTGATAAGAAGAACAACACACATCCACATACCCACAGTTCTTCGCCTTATTTTATGTATTTCAAATAAAATTAAAAAAATTATCTAAATTAAACTTAAAATAAAAAAAAAATTAAAACTAGTCTTGTTCAGCTCAATAATAATGTACCAATTATTTGTTAGGTATTAAATTTAAATTTTTATTTTCAATTCTCTTATTAATTAAAAATAAAAAACTAATTGAATAAATTAATTAAAATATAATAAAAATATTAAATATAACTGAATTAAATTATTTAATCAATTATTTAGTTATAATTATAATAATAAAATAATAACATATGTAATTATATTTATTTATAAATATAAAATAATAAATAAACCGCTGAAATGCAATAAATGATGTATTATTAATGAAATTAAAACTAAAATCCATTTATAGTTTTTTATAATATATAAATATAAGAAGGTAACACTAGCATTATCTAAAATATTATTTATGATTTATATTATTTATAAAAATATTAATAAAAATTATATATATATATATATATATATATATATTAACATATATATGTATTTATTACCAAAACGATGAAAAATTGATCTATTATTCAATTAAATACATCATTAGTTACCTTTGTAAATAATGTGTCTATCACTAATACATTTAGTAATAAGAAGTTATTTAATACAATTTCATCTCTAATAATTTTAATAATGATATATCTGTCACTAACACTTTTCATCAATGAGAAGTTATTCCATATAATCACTAATAATTTCTAACAATGACTTATTCATCACTAAATTTATAAATAATTTTAATTACTAATATTATAATATAAACTAAAATTTTAAAATATTTTAATATTAATTTAAATTATACCAAAAATCATATTATAATTTTATATTCTTAAACTATAAGTATTATTAATTTAGTTCACTCTAATAAAATTAATAAACAACTTTAAATACAGAATGTTATTTTCACTAATTTATTTTTTTAATTATTCTAAATATTTACAAATTTGTAATATTAAATTATAAAATTACTATTTAAAAATTAACTATTTAATTAACATAATTATAATATTATAATTAAAAATAAATATTTAATTAAATAAAATTTTTATTTACATCAATAGATATGAATTCTAATTCTAATTTAGTGACAAATATTTATTAAAAATTTGTTGTTTTTTTTTTAATTATTAGCAACCAATAAGTTTTTAATATTTAAATACCCTTTTTTTTAAAATAGGACAAATGATATATAATATATATATATCTTTTCTTTCTTCACTATATTTTTATGTGTCTCTTTTTTTCAATGAGCAAAATCTATTTATAAGTATTTAGATTTTATGACTTTTTGCATGTCATAAATATTATTTTTGTGAGAGTAGTTATATATGAATGATTACAAAGGTTTTTTTTTATTGTCAATATCAAATAATATCCTTACAAATTCAATGATGTTTATATAAGCCAAGATAAATTGATTTTGCTATTTTTTTCATGTTTAATATTGATTTATCCAGTAATATTGAGATAATTAATATCATATTTACATAAACAATGTATTTTACTTTAGATGGCATGAGATTTTAACTTTCTTATGTCTATTTAGTTTAAATGCAAATTAATTATAATTTGTTAATATCCTTATGTGCATGAACATGATTTTTATTTTTTAATTATTAGTTAGTCTTGTTGTCCCACATTGATTTCAAATAAGAACTCTGTGTTACATATATAACTTAAACAAATTTCTTTCCCTTAAATTAGTTTTTACAGTGAAGTTAAACCCAGTCCATTTTTTCAACATAGTATCACATGGAATATTAAAAATAATATTATATCATATGGAAAAAAATATAAGAAAATTATATAAAAAAATAGAAAATTATATAAAAAAAATTAAATCAGAAACTTGTAAAACAAGTAAAATAACATATAACACATGGTACCAAAAAAACTAGTATAATATAAAAATAGGAGTAGGCTTAAACTGATTAAAATTTCCTATTAAATTTATACTATCTACAAAAATATTGATTAAAATTTTAATCTTATTACAAATTGTCACGACCAAATTATGGGTCAGACCAGCATTAGAACTTGAGTCAGCGCCTACAAAATCCATAGTAAGCCTAACTGGTTTTAGCCCAACCATAAAGCTCATATCTATATCCCATTTTCAATAAATCAACCGAACAGAGTCCGGCCATAAATTAAACTGCCCAACGGGGAGTTTTAGCTCAATAAAAATATCAAATGGGAGCTTAGCTCTCTCAACCAATATATATATTCATCCCATTCAACCACACAAATATAAATATAAGTTTACAATTTTAAAATAAATAATCTTTTATAGTCCCACACCAAATATAATATTCCTAACATATGCAGAGTTCTAAATTTTAAATTAAGAAAATAAAGTATAAGGAATGGCTGCTAATAAACTTGTGAGAAAGGAAACAGGTTATTTTGAAAATGAAATCGTCATGTAGCCTAGAAAAATAGGATGAACAGTAGTGAGCATTCTACTCATGGAGTAAGATATTAATTTTAAATACAATTTCTATAACTATCTTGAGCTAATGCATCCATAAGGATGAAATGCTGTGTATATCAATATATTCAACCAAGTTCAAACAATATTCACATAAAAAATAATTTAGAGCACTCACACACCCGTGTATCACATCAATCAAATATATATATATGAGCGTTGATCCCCTGCACAGCTCTTTTAATTCCAACATTTGCCAGCGAGATCAACTTGATTCAGACTTTTTCCTAATAATCCAAATGCGAGGGTCAGCGAGATCAACTCAAAACTGTACTTACCCCGACTTATTACAAAAAGGATTGGGTTCCAAGCGAGACTAGCTCAAACCGATCTTCCCATCCTACCCATATCCAGACCACACCTCACGCACGCCGACACACGCCCTAAGGCGATATCCACATCAATTTTATCAAATAATAATACAATATAAAGTGTGCCTATAATAGCTATATACATATAATTATAAGTGAATGCACGAGCATGCCTTCTATGTATAATAATATTGAAATTATAAATAAAATCAATATCTACTCACAGTATACCAGAGACTACTGGGGCAACTGAGTGGAGGAAGATAATTTATGTCGATAATTGTCCATGCTCACCTAAATAATTATATTAATGAATTTGTCAGCTCTAATACAAAATAAGAATTTAGAAAGTCCGAAGACACCCTAATTTATGTCGAAAATCCGACAGAATTTTTTCTATACCTAGGACCTATCTAACCTACAAAGTGATTCAAATCATACTTCTAAAATCACAAGTCCCATATTCATATCTCATCAACATCATATGACCCCTCCTAAGCCCTCCAAACTAGGTAAAACTCACAAAATTAGAAAATTCAGTTGTAGCTCCTAAAATTTGCATTCTATAAAAATTATCCAAACTAGATATAAAAATTCTAAAATTTTATCTTGCAATCCTTACCAATGTTATAAGGCTATTGCAAAAGAAATTATAATTTTATAATCCTCTACAAATATTTTATGGATTTTTATTATAAACCCGATACTATGTAAATAAGAAAATTTAGAGTTCAAGTTTACCTACGCTAATTCTGTTGCTTGTAACTCGTCCGGGGCATCTGAAAATGGTGGTAGGGACTATAATTTTGACTTGTTTCTGAAGCGACTCTGGCAACTCATCTGTCCGACCTGAAAATGCAGATCTCATCGCCGGTGGAATTTCCTTGAAACAAAGGTACCTACACAAAGCTCACAACACTAAGAGTCAGAATATAGTTTTTATGAAATTAAATAAGCTCAATTAGGGCTCTAAAAAATATTGCGAAGTCCGTGGGACTCATCGGATTTTCGGTGTCAAAAAATTTTGAAATTTTTATCACTGCGAAACTCTCGTCGAGTGGAGTATGCCGGTACTCTCAGAATCTTAGTGGGTTTTCCAGTTTGGGGGAAATTTAGTACAAAAGTTGAAATGGATTCAAACTTTTCAGGCTTAAATTGGACAAATCGCTGAACGAAAATTCATATTCTTGGTGTCTTTGGAAAGCTATCGAAATGTAAAAGGTGATTGGAACTGAATCTAGTCCAATTAGTGGCTGGATCGACCAAATTTTGGGCGAAAAGTTGATGGGTCGTGCTTTGCACCTGAGGGAGTTTCAAGCCAGATTTTCTAGCACTTAGGGTGGTGGCGGGGAGGCTCCCTGGTGGTGCGCCGACAAGCTGAGGAGGAGAGAGGAGAGAGAAAATGAAGAGAGAAGGGATAGGGGTTGGGTGCGCACGGGAGGAAGAAGGAAAGAAAAACATGGGTAGTTCAATTCGATCGGTTCAATTTAAGATACTCGAAATTAGATTTTTACTCTACCCTGAAACTCAAAACAAGGCTCAAAAATTTTAAAAAAGTTACAGAAAACTCAAAAAAAAATATAGAATCTAAATATATTTTTAGATTTGTCACGTGATCTTTAAATAAATCTTTAAAAATATATGAAATTTATTATTTTAAGAAAATTAAACCCAATTTTAAAAATTCAAAAAATTTCATATAAATTTTTATAATATTTAATATAATAAAATATTATAATTTTCATATAAAATAATTATTTAAAAATTTGAGATGCTACGCAAATCCTATTTCAAAAATATTATATATATCTTAACTCATAAGTAATTTTAATAATAATACACTTTTATTGTAAATTCTACCTTAACCACACACACACATATATATATATATATGGTCAAGTAATTCTAAAGAAATGGAAAAAAATTTCACATTGAATAATATTAGAATTATTACGTAATTATTAAAAAAAATTAGATATTTTAATGTTTTATTAATGCTATAACTTTTTTATCGTCAAACTTTTGCTAAGTTTTTTATTTTCCTTTTCTTTTTCCTTACATATTAAGTAATTCCCCTCTCCCAATTCTAACTTATGTGCTATTTTTTTCAACCTTTGACTGTTAAAAAAAAAGGATTTATCTCAATTATCTTCATTTGAATAATATCAAATTTTATTTATAATAAATAAAATTATTTAATAAACCAACATTATATTACTTAAAAAAAAAACATTATAAAATAAAATATAAGAAAAAAAAAAAAGAGTGTGTGAGTCTCTCTTGTTTTTCCAGCATTAGACTGAGCAACTTTATCTTGAATTGTATACTCGGCCTTATATATTTTATAATTCATATTTTACTATTTTATTAAAAAGACGTATTTTACAATAAAAATTCTGAAGACTTATTTATGAATTCGAATAAAAAATTAATTGTGAAATGATTCTTTAATCATATACCTTAAAAATTTATTAATTTATAAAATTATTTTCTTTTTCTACTTAATTATAATATGTATTAAAAATTCGTATACATTATTATTATTATTTTTTTCAGTACATAATTTATTATTATATATAATATTTTTTTAAAATTAAATAAAATAAAAATTTTACGACCTACTGATTTAATTTTGCTAATTTCACCCTCGAAAATAACTCAGAAAACCTTTTTCAACATAAAATATATGGATAAAATATAAGGGAAAGTCTACTTTTTACTCATAATTAATTTAAATTAAAAATAATTAATGCCAGCTAACTAACAATTGCGACCAAAGTGTCCCAACGGTGATGAGTCAATGCAATGCCAATCTCGTTCTATTGTGCTGTGTCAAAGTAACTCCTTCGATTCCTCAATTTCTCTTCAAAAAATCAAACAAAACCCTCTCTCACTTCCCAATCCTAATCACTAGTAACCATGAGCGAAGAAGACAAAGCACGCAACAGAGGCGTCGTCGAGCGCCGCCACCACCAGCAGCAACAGCCGCCCCAGTATGGTACCTTTCAAGGCGTTGCTAATTATCCTCCTCCGCCTCCTCCCCACCACCAGCCTGTCATCGGCTTCCCTCAGCCTGCTCCTCCCCCTGGAGCTACTGAGCCTTCCGCCCCTCCTCCGCCTCAGGATCCCTCCTATTATGCTCACGGTTACCAAACCGTCACAGGTATGAATCTGATCGCTGTTCTTTATTAGCTTACATTTTAGTTAGCCACAAATTTTTCTTCGTTTAAATAAATCAAGATTTTCTCTTTTTTTTTTTTGGATTTTTAAAAATTTTTTTGACTTAAATTGTTTCAGGTTATGCTGTTGCTGAAGGAAGACCTGTAAGAGAGCGCCGTCTTCCTTGCTGTGGTATTGGTGTTGGCTGGTTCTTGTAAGTTATTATCATTTTAAAGTTTCAAACATGCAGCAAATACAAGGATGCCTCATTGGTTTATAAAAATTTTCACTTGAGCCTTACAATGTCTGGATATTCATCGAGTTTTGCAAGTATGACTCCATAAAATTTTCATTTGAGCAGAATAGTTTAGGATTTCAATCTTTAGAGCTAAATGAGCTGACCAATTGATGCTAAAACTTGCTCATGTTTTATGTCTATATGTTAATATCATGATGGCTGAGCCTTTCTTGTTTGTTTGGATGTGCTTACTCTTTGGTACTTAATAAATAGAGCTATATTTGGGGCTTCATTCTTGATTATGAAATGCTTCTAGTACAAAGGGAGCTGTTTAAGGGTATTTTCTTTTAATTTTTTTTTGAATATTTAGACCTTTCATTTATAATCATTATTATTTATATATTGACCGTCCCTTCATGAAGGTTTATAATCGGTTTCTTTCTCGGTGCTATTCCCTGGTATATTGGGCTATTCGTTCTACTATGTGCAAGGATTGATCCACGAGAGAAACCAGGATACATTGCTTGCACAATTGCTGTGAGTGACTCTTTCATTTCCTGAAAATTTGCAAGTTACTGTGCTATACTCTTTTGTTATTTGATGAAATTACATCTAAATTTCAATTTTTTATAAAAAAAATATTGTTATTCTTTTAAATTTTTGAAATGTTGTTCTGAACAATTGAATCACGGAAGAAATATCTTGATATGCATGATTGCCACACTGGAGAAAGCTGTAAATTGCACAACTAGCAGTCACACTGTATATAAATCGATTGTTAATAGATTATGCAGATTAGTGAATTTTTTGAGATCTTAAGTTGACACAATAATGTACTATATAAGAAGCAGTGAACTCTTTGGCTGGATGAGGAATTACAAATATAGAAATGCCTCTGTATTCTATATTATATCATAGTTTTTGAGCTAGGATGTGACATTGAATAGGTGAAGGGACTTGGTTACTAGGCTATTAGGTTGGTTAGCAGTTCACTGCTGCATTGCAAAGTGATTAAAAAGATATGTATTCACAAACAAGAAAAAAAATGTAATAAACATCCTTATAATGTAAAAAAGATGCTTGCTTGGTTCAACATTTGCAGTCAATAATTGGCCGTTAATAGCCAACAGTTGAAGGGCCAAAGCTGACATTTTTAAATCCCAGCTCTATTATAATGTGAACTGCTTACCATTGATTTTTTTTAGAAGTTGTTCTAAATGTCATACTTACCAAACACCTCAATTCAACAATTGAGAGCCTAAAAGCAGGCTTATCAACTAAGTAGACACTCAACTCAACTAAGCCTTTATCCAAAAAATTTGAGGTCGGCTATGTAGATTCGCTTTCTCCACTCTAACCAAGTAGACACTCAAACAAGTTAAAATCATATTCATGAATTAGTCTCCATTCATGAATCTACTCAAAGAAAATTTATACACTATAAGCACTAAAACTATCAAGTTCATGTTACTACATTCCAAATGCCTATGGTGCATCCTAAAGGAAATTATATCAGTCAATCGGAAGTTGTGACTATCAATTCCAGGGAATATCTAAGGGTATCTTTTCTATTACAATAGAAGAATGAAGAATCTATAAATGAATTCACTATTATAATTTATTAATAACCATATAGGAAAAGGTAACCATACCGCTTGGGTTTATGATTTGTTTCTCCAATTTTTCCTTATAACATTGGATTTTTTTTTTCTTTCTAATTCAGAATAGATTATATCTCAAAATAGTGAGAGATTTATAATATTTGTGGTTTCATAGGGTGGATACCAGTGAAACCATAAGGTTGTTCCAGCGTTATATGGAGGTCACATGGAAAAAACCTCCTTGCAATGCCAAGTAAAGCTGTGCATCTTACTTTCCTTAAAGTTGACAATGCTTGAAGCCTTTAAATATTTCATTCTGCTTGCATGTAATTCCAAAAGTTATGATTTAATCTATTTGACTAGAATTACCCTAATCATCCTCATTGCCATAGTTGATCATTATGCCTCTCTCTCTCTCTCTTTCTCTTTCTCTCTCCCCCCCTTTTTTTTTTTTTAATTTCTCTTATCCCCACCCTCTTTCCTCTCTCTCTCAAAGCCACTAGCAATATGGTTATTGAAATAAAGTAAATTAGATACAATCTATCAAGTTTCTGCCACATTTGAGGAATTTATTCTCTTCATAAGAGACTTTCATGTCTCTATCATCCAAATATTTATATAGAAGCTAGTTAGTTGTATGTAGGAAATTCAAATTCTCTTTTGGTTGCTTTTGAAAACTCACAGTGTATGCTTTAGTATGTGTTTCCTTGTGATACATCATCAAGTGAGTACCTTTTGGATAGTACTTTAGTTGCTATGATTTATAGTCGCTGTCACCCACTCATATAAGGATCACTATGCAAATTGAAACTGCATTCTTTTTTTTTTCTTTTTTATTTTTTTAAATTTTTGCTGACTGGGGTTGAGAAATAAAGGATTATTTTGTCTGTTCCTGCCTAAAAATGCAAGAAAAATGCTCTTTCTGCAGGCTGTTGTGGCCACTGTTGCAATTATTCTTGGTGCAACTAAAGGAGCTGATGCTTGGTAATTTTTGGCCAAGACCCAAGAGTAGCAAAATAGATGTGGACACATGCATCAGTTCCTGAACGCTATTTGTAACTTTTGGTACTCAATGATGTGATTGATTCATAGTTGTGTTACTTATCGGTAGTGTTCTGAACAATGAAACTGCGAATTCGTTGGGAGATGATTTCCATAAATGTTTAACGCAGTTATTGTTTTATTTAGCTGAAGGTTTGCTTTGATTATTTATTTGTGAAAATCAGCAGACATTGTATATGTATAATTACTAATTATTATAAATATTAATTTAGATATTAAGTCAGTGGATTCAGGTAGAGTTACTTGGTTAAAATGTTCAGGCTTTGAGTAAATTGCTGCAGTTAAGAGTTTGAAGATATTTTTTTGACCTCATATATAAATTGGCTATTGAACAATTAAAGAAAACTTTATTGCACCTCTTTAACATTTTATTTTGATTTATTCCACCTATGACCTTCTATGTTTTTAGCTATTACACTCTTGCCTATCCAAGGTTGGGTCCCCGAAACCAAGAGGTCCCAGGTCAAAATCCCAGCAATAGCAGGTTTGTTATATTTAGATACCATTTGGTTGTATTTACTTTGTTTTGTAAATGTATGTTGGCTTAGAAAATTTGAGATTTCTTATTGTAATTAAGAGGTTTTTTTAACTATCAAACAATAGTTAAAGGGTCAAAATGGGTCTTTTACTTTTTTTTTTATTATTTTTTTATAAAGATTGCACATAAAACAAGACAAATACACCTCTTGATAAAACTATATTAGTTTCAAATACATATTTATGTTATATTGTCAACCTCAAGTTAAAATATATAAGCATATAGTTGACTTCAATTATCAAAATAAATTTAATTAAAACAATGTATAAAAATACATGTAGACAAAAAAAAAATATTAATAAAAAAAATTAAGAATTCAAATATTGATAATGAAAAATAAAAATATCCTGTTAATAAAAATTTAATTTTTTTTTCTATTTTCATTGTATAAATAAAGTACTTATGATTGATAATACAATTACTTTCTCTGTTGTTATAGTCAGGGGCGGAGCTACACTTGGGCCAAGGGGGGTACCGGCCCTCCTAGCTTTCAAAATTTTTTAAGGGTATAATAGTAATTTTTTAAAATATTAATATTTATTTTTTAATTATTGCTATATAAATTTTATGAGATACTAGGTCACATAAAATTTTAATAAGTATTTTAAAAATTTTTAGGAGTATAATATAGTAGTAATTTCTCAAAAATCAATTGTTGTCTCAATATTTTAAAAATTTTTAGGAGTATTACTAATTTTATAAAAAATAAAATTCTAAATTTTAACTGAATGATATTAAAAGTAAAACGTAAATTTTTTTATAAAAAAACTTAAGACATTATTTTTTGGCTTATTCTTTACCATCAATTTTATTTTACCGCAATCACTAATTTCTTTTCTTTGAAATTTAAATTATTGGATAAATTATCAAATGAAATTTTAGTATATTTGTTTTGTCATTTTTTTCATTAATTTAAAATTTTAGTGGTTTTCTTCATATAATCTTATTGCTATTATTGATATTTTTTTCTTTCTATAATTTCCTTAGACTCAAATTAAAAAAAAATTCTTTTATAAATTAAAGCCATATCATTTATTTTATTCAATTTATAATTTTAATTAAATTTGTTTTTCATGATTACTATGAAAAATCGAGATAAATTAGATAAATTTTTTAATTTTAAGCCATTAATATATTGTAAGTACAATAATTCTTAATGGTAAGCATTTATTATTATTTTTAATCAACAACAACTTTCATTTGATTTTTAGCAAGTAAATTTTATTTTAAAAAAATTTTCTTGTGAATTTATATTATTTTTTACGAATTACATATATTTTTTAATTGAGCCCCTTAAATGAATTTTCTGACTCTGTCACTTGTTATTTTTTAATTATTGCTATATAAATTTTATGAAGCACTAGGCCACATAAAACTTTAATAAGTATTTTAAAATTTTTTAGCGGCATAATATAGTAATAGTTTTGCAAAAATCAATTGTTGTCCCAATATTTTAAAAATTTTTAGGAGTATTACTAATTTTATAAAAAATAAAACTCTAAATTTTAACTGAATGATATTAATAGTAAAATGTAAATTTTTTTATAAAAAAATTTAAGACATTATTATTTTTTGGCTTATTTTTTATCATCAATTTTATTTTACCGCAATCACTAATTTTTTTTCTTTGAAATTTAAATTATTGGATAAATTATCAAATGAAATTTTAGTATATTTATTTTGTCATTTTTTTTCATCAATTTAAAATTTTAGTGGTTTTCTTCATATAATCTTATTGCTATTATTGAAATTTTTTTTTTACTATAATTTCCTTGGACTCAAATTAAAAAAAAAAAAATTCTTTTATAAATTAAAGCCATATCATTTATTTTATTCAATTTATAATTTTAGTTAAATTTTGTCACGACCCAACCTATGGGCCGGACCGGCACTAGGACCTGGGCCAGCCTAAAGCCCCTGAGACCCGTAGTAAGCCTAACTATTCATAGCCCAACTCTAAGGCCCATTTGGGCCCAATTTCAAGAAACCAACCAGACAGAGTCCGGCCATAAAGTGAACCTTTCAACGGGGAGTTTTTGACTCACTCGACCTGTAAACAAAATATATCATCAATTGGGGAGCTCAGCTCACCTTCCACATACTCATATCAACATAAAGATAAATGGGAGCTCAGCTCCCTCATCCAGTCAATCAAACATGCATTTAGTAATTTTACAGGTCCACATAATAATTTATATTACAGACCCGAATCAATTAATATTTTTAACACATGCGGAAATTCTAGGAGTAAATAAAATTACACAAATATTGATAAACAACCTGCGAAGGAGAAAAGCAGGTTAACCACAATAAAATCCTCCTGTAGCCTGAAAAAATATTGAACAGGAGTGAGCGTTCGACTCAGAGAGTAATCTCTATAACTATCTAAAACTAATGCACCATGTAGAGTGAAATGCAACACCAGCAATAATTTCACATCATAACAGCAAAAATGTAATTTGGAGCACTCACACACCCAGTAATATCAATTATAATATATGGGAGCTGATCCCCTATACAGCTTTCTTAAATCCAACCTGGTGCTAGCGAAGAACTCAAGCCGGACTTTCGCTTAATAAACCAAATCGGGGTCCCAGCGAAGAACTCAAGCCGTGACTACCCCGAAGGACTGGGTCCCAGCGAAGATCTCAAGCCATGTCTACCCGTCCTATCCATAGTCCACATCACATCACACGCACGCCAACGCACGCACACTGCTCCAAATTACCACAACAACATACATGGCACTTTCACAGTTATGAATGCAACATAAATCGTGCCTAAAGTTTATCTACATAGATATATGCATATAAGTGATGTATGGGCATGCTTGAATATATAATAATAGTGAAATTACAATTAAAATTAATATTTTACTTACAGACTTGACAACGGTCATCAAGCACCGGGTGGAGGAAGAAGGTCATCTGCCACCGACAATT
Source organism: Hevea brasiliensis (assembly GCF_030052815.1). Lineage (NCBI taxonomy): Eukaryota > Viridiplantae > Streptophyta > Magnoliopsida > Malpighiales > Euphorbiaceae > Hevea > Hevea brasiliensis. The sequence goes on from NW_026615162.1 coordinate 221,634, forward strand.
ACATTACAATTATTTAATACAAATAACTCAATACGAATCAAGAAAGACCAATTACGTCCTAAATCGTGCTGAAAATCCGGCAGAGTCTCCCCTATACCTAAGACCTACCCAACCTGCAAAAGGGCTCAAAACACACTTCTATATTCACAACCCATATATCCACAACTCAATCTCATCACACAGCCCCTCCTGGGCCCATCAAATCAATCATCCATCACAATATGTAAAATTTCAATTTAGTCTTTATAATTGATCATTTTGCAAAAGCTACCCAAACAAGCTCTAAAAATTCTAAAACTTTGCCCCGCGGTCCTTAGCAATATTAGTAGGCTATTGCAAAAAGAATCATAATTTTCTGGGCTACCACGAATATTTTATGGATTTTTAATCCTATTTAAGCACTAGAAAATTACGAAAAAGCAAGGTTCGGGTTTACCTTTGCCGATTCCGACTCTCGAGACGTTGCTCGACGCTTGACAATGTGGGGTAGCCAAAACCTCGGTCCACCCGAGACTTTTCCCAGAATTCCTGTCTAGCCGGAAATTCACGCATCTGCAACAGCCGAATTTTTGCGAATTGAAGATACCTACACGAAGCCCATGACACGGGGGTTAGTACATAAATTTTTTAGAATTTTCTAAGCTCATTTAATGCTCGAAAAGACACTGCGAAGTTCCGTGGGACCCACCGAAAAACGGTGTCGGAAAAATTCAAAATTTATGTCGCCGCGAAGCTCTCGACGAGTGGAGCGCTCTGGTACTCTCGGTTTTTTCGTGGGATTCACGGTTTGTGAGAAATCTAGCCCGAAAGTCAAAATGGGCTAAAACTTCTCGGGCAAAAATTGGACAAACCGCTCGATGGATTTCGGTGTTCTTGGTGTCTATGGAAAGCTCTCGACGAGTAGATGAGTTTAGACACAAGACCCGGTCCGATTGGTGGCCGGATCGGCCGAATTTTGGCCGGGAAGTCGAAAAGTCGCGCGCGCAAGGGAGGGGCGTTCGCGCGCGTTTTCCGGCCATTTGGGGCGGCGGCCGACCAGGGGAAAGAGGTGGGGCAGCGTGCCGGTGAGCTGGGGTGGCGGGGGAGGTGGCTGGCCGGCGGGCTGGGGCGGGAGGAGAGAGAAAACGGGAGAAAGAGAGAAGGAGGAGGAGACGCGCGCGGGAGAAAAAGAAGAAGGGGAGGGAGCCGGTCCGATTCGATCGGTCCGATCCGGTCCGGTTCGATTCGGCCGGTTCGATTCGAAATACAAAATTTTGAATTTTTACTCTGCCTCGGGACCGAAAACGAGGTCCAAAAATTCCGAAAAAATTCTAGAAAACTCAGAAAAATTTATAGACTCCAAATATATTTTTAGTTTTGCCACGTGGTCTTTAAATAAATTTTTAAAAATCATCAAAGTTTATATTTTCGGAAAATCGAACCCGATTTTTAAAATCCGAAAAAATCTCAAATAATTTCTTAAAATTTAATTAAAACATCAATATTTACCCAAAAATAATATATTTAAAAATCAAGGGTGTTACAAATTTATTTTTCTTGATTATTATAATGACATAAATTAGATAAATTTTTTAATTTTAAGTTATTAATATATTGTAAGTACAATAATTCTTAATATTAAGTATTTATTATTTTTTTAATCAACAATAATTTTCATTTAATTTTTAGCAAGTAGATTTTATTTTTAAAAAATTTTCCTGTGAGTTTATATTATTTTTACTAATTACATATTTTTTTATTTAAGCCCCTTAAATGAATTTTTTTGACTCTGTCACTGGTTACAAACAACTGACCAGATTCGTTTAATCAGAAATCAAATCAGTAATTGATTTAGTCCAAAATAAAAACCATTTGAAGTGCAAATTAAAATTAATATGCGTGAATCAACTGGATAATCAGTAAACTGATGGAGTTCAAAAGGGTTGATTTACTTTAAAAAAAAAAAAATACTACTAATAGCAAAGCCTACAATGCACACTAGGTAAGTTACACATTTACTTCATCATTCATATAAATATATTTAATAAATATTTACATTAAATAATTATAAAAAAGTTAAAATTTATGTGTATACTTTTTCTTTTTATAAACAAAATTTATATATACGCTTTTGACTTATGACAATTAAAAAAATTAAATTATTAAATTAATTTACAATTTGTTATATATATATATATATATATATATATTATTGATTATGATATAAAATTTTTATTTATCAAATATTTATATTTTACTGATTTAAATAATTTTACTAATATGAAATTTTATTTTAAGTATTTTTTATTATAAAATATTATTATTTAAATCTAAAATTTTAATTAAAAAATTTTAATTGTTTTAATAAATTATTATATTTTAAAGTATAATTAAATTTATTCCAAAAATTATTTATAAAATATGATGAATTATTAATTGAGACAATATATTATTAGTGTCTTTTAAGAAATTATTATTAATATTTATTTAATAATATATCAATTAAACCTATTCAAACTTTAAGTTTTTAACCTTTTGTCAGTATCGATTTAATAATCGAATCAATTTTAATAACAGTAATCAATTCAGATACTTAAAGAGTAACATATTAAGGAAACAATCAAAATTACTATTATACCCTTTATCACTCATACATATATAATTAAAATTTTTACTTTTTATTATAATTTTAATTAATTAAAATTACAATGTGAATATTGCACTATTATTTCACTTAGTTCAAACTATTTTTCTCTTGTGATTGGTTCAATAGCCTAGTAGTCAAGTGAACTCAATCTCCGGCTCTTATAAACTTTAAGAATTTCTAAAATATTAAAATAAAATTATTTTTAATTCAATTTATTTATGCTATTTAATTTCTTTCATATCCAATACATTATAGAATTTTAATAATTTTTATATGCATGGCGAACACTTTAAAGCCTACTATTTTAAGATTTAAAATTATAATGAGATTAAATTAATTAATTAATTTTTTTTTTCAAACTAATATAAACATAAAAAGAAAATGATAATGAATATAACCTGGTTTTATTTATTATATAAACATATTATTTCCAGGCGAAATGAATTTTTCTTATTAACACTCCGTTTGGTTTATGAATAATATTTTTTTGAAAATTATTTTTTTTTATATTTTTTGCATTTGGGAAATTCAGGAAAAATGATCATAGAAAATATTGTCCTGATCAAAGAAAAGATTAAGTTATTTTTAATAAAAATGACTTCCTTTTTTTCATTTTTCTGACTTTGATAATTTTCTTAAAATATGAAAATATTTATACATATATGAAATAAACACATATTATTAATTTAACATTACAACTAAAAAATTAATATTACAACTAAATAATGAAAAATATTTTTGTAGAACATATTTATTTAACAAATATTTTTTATAAAAAATATTTTTTATATATAAATTATTTTCTGTGAAACAAACGAGATCTAAATGTATTAAAAAAATTGTCTAATCTTTAATTTGTGTGAATGAATTGTGAACATATTATTCAATGTAGAATGTATTTTAAACTTATGATCAGAGTAATTATATAAGCCAAAAATAAATAATTTAATTTCCCACCTTTCTCTAATTAAAAAAATGTATATTACTTATTAAAAGGAAATTAATTCCTTTTGAACATTAAATTGAATATTTTTGAAAGGTAAATCATTATGCATGGCAAAGTAAATTGATCATTGCTGGCTCATAACTCAAAGGAGTATGATTTTAATGATACCAAAACTTTAAGGTATTTTATCTAACTTCTCAATAAGCAAAGTCTCAAGTTGTTATGCAACAAGAAACACAATAAGAGAGCATGCCAACTATTAAAGAAGCATTAAAAGATGATAAAAAAAATGTCAAAATTAAAGGTACAAGGATTGTTTAAGATGGATAAAATTTCCTTCTTTCCTTAGACTTAACATATTTATAAAAGGAGCACACTCTTTTTCTACCTTTAGAGAGAATATTTCTCTCAAAGTTTTTCTCTTTGTTGTTTCTTTTGAGTCGCTGAACTTTTCCTTTGTCGAAGGCTTCCCTTGCCCTTCGGAGCAGGGGAAGACATTTTTTTTTTCTCTCCTAACTCTGGTTTATCCCTCCTGCAATTGAGTTGAAAGTAAATAGTCTTTTTGAGTCTTTGTTCTTGAAGATCTAGGAGTTTTCATGGTGAGGATGATATGGAGCATATCAGTGTAGCATGGCCGAATAAGAGAATCGATGGCCTTTCTGATGTTGCTGTGAAATAGCTTCCACAAATGCACGGGTCACAGTAGTATAGTTTTAAAAATATTGTTCCCACAGGAAATTGTGCTTAAGTTGTAAATAAAAGAATAAGCTAATTAGAATGCTAAAATTTAAAAATATTGGTAATGAAATTTAAAATTAAAATTGGTATTTGAGGAATTTAAGCCAAATCAAATGATTAATTAAACTAATTAAACTAGATGACTAAAATTCAAATTGAAATCACTAATTATGAAATTGGGAGGAATTAAATCTAACTTCAATAAAAATTAAAATGATTCTAGAGATAGGGTTTTCAATATTATTTGCATGTGGTTTATCCCCAATTTAGCCAAACACATGAGAATTGCAATTTTGAGGAAAAATCAATTCTTAGTTCTTTAAAACTTTTTTCAAGCATTTCAAAGTTGATATTCATCAAATTAAACTTTGTTTTCATGATATTTCAAACCTGAAAAAAACCCAATTAAAGCTCTAATTGATTTTAAAAGTCCCCTTAATCCTCTTAGCTTATCTCTAACACCAAGAAAACTAAGTTTATTGCAAAATTATCTATCCCAAATATTCACTTTTCAGTCCATCTGTTAAGGATTAAAACTTAACTTAATGAGGGCCCTTTCATCAAGCAAGGCAACAAGCTCACAAGTAATAAATCAAAATACAGCAAATCTCATTTAAATGACTAAATCAGTTTAAAAACCACAACACAAG